>NW_024748351.1:0-11943 GCF_018991925.1 Homarus americanus
TATGCTATGGGAATTAGGAAAAAATCGAAATTCTTAAATATGATGTCAAAATTTTTATGCAAAATATATCATAAGAAATGTAACCACAACACATGGGACCAAAATATGTCAACTACATAGATGCCTTTACAGTTAGACATGCATAAATGGCTGTCGCAGAGAATTTCTTTGGTGGTTGGTGTCTGGGGCGTCCCGTTTCAGACACCAACAGTAGTCGGCGAGCATGTTGATATCCCAGCGACCCTGGTACCGCTCCTCCATTACACGGATATCTTGATGGAAGCGTTCTCCTTGTTCCTCACTCACATCACCACAGTTCTCTGGAAAGTAGTCCAAGTGGGAGCTGAGGAAGTGCATCTTGGTGGACATGCGTGCACCAAGAACTTTGTAGCTCAGAAGTAGGTCCTCAACAACTCGTTCATACTCTGGACTTCTGTAGTTGCCAAGAAAATTGGAGACAATAGACTTAAAGGCATGCCAGGCTTTCTTCTCATTTGCATCCATGCTGCAATCAAACTTGGGATCTTTGAAAAGCTCTCTGATCTGAGGGCCATCAAAAAATCCTGCATTCAGCTTTGCCTCACTGACTTTTGGAAATTTTTCTTTCAGAAAATTGAAAGCCTGGTTTTTTTGTCCAGTGCCTTTACAAAGTTTTTGAACAGACCGAGCTTGATGTGCAGTGGCGGAAGAAAAATGTTCTGCGGATTCACCAGAGCATGGGCAACAACATTGTGAGAACCTGGAGTAAGTCCACTTCTTGCAGGCCAGTCACGTTGCATGTAGTGCTGCTTGTCTGCTCGACTATCCCACAGACAGAGGAAACATGCCATGTACCACCAGATGAAAAAGAAATTTAATTGTGAAAAAATATATGTAAAAAAACACGGACATATACTCTTTTCCTTTGCGTCACGGCGGACATTTAAATGGCCGGCGAGCACGTGGTTGTATTTAAATGCATCGTAAGGGCATTAAAACTGACAAAAATCTTTTCTGTGAGGCTTGTCAATGTCTCTGATGATTTTTTTAATGAACGAATATGAGGACCCCATTTTGAGCGAAAAATGCTAATATTTTACCTGAATCTCCACTTAAAATGCTATAGCACAAACTTCTGACCTGATTGAGCAAAATGGATAACATTTTTGAGATCAGCATGCAAAATACACCCAGAAAAGCTTAATAATACACAAACCTCAAAAACTATGCAGGGCAGTGTTATCAACGACCTCGTTGATTATATATATATATATATATATATATATATATATATATATATATATATATATATATATATATATATATTGATAAAATCACAGGGAAAAGGGAAACAACGTGTGGATTTTATCAAGATTTATCTTATCCACGTTTCACTGTGGATCTACAAATATACATATATATATATATATATATATATATATATATATATATATATATATATATATACAATCAACACCTCAACCCGCCAGGATTCGAACCCACGGCCCACGAGCCCATGACTGTGACCGGGGAACGCTACCTACTGGACCACCAGGATACTAAAAGCAGTCCTAGACTCTGTTTTATTTCACAGAAAGCCTGTTCAACGAGCTTATGGCGCCGTGAACCTCTAATGGGGACTACCCGTATCACGTAGGTGGTCAGAGGATCCATATATATTTCATTAGCCCAATAAAGCACGCGGACTTCTACATACAATCAACACCTCAACCCGTGTTTCGAAGCCGTATATTATTATTATTATTATTATCATTATTATTATTATTATTATTATTATTATTATTATTATTATTATTATTATTATTATTATAATAATTATTATTATTATTATTATTATTTTATTATTATTATTATTATTATTATTATTATTATTATTATTATTATTATTATTATTATTATTATTATTATTATTATTTTATTTTTATTATTATTATTATTATTATTATTATTATTATTGTTATTATTTTATTATTATTATTATTATTATTATTATTATTATTATTATTATTATTATTATTATTATTATTATTATTATTATTATTATTATTATTATTATTATTATTATTATTATTATATTTTCGCCCCCAGGGACCTTATACTCTTATAATTGAAAATAATCACACTGGAAACTTAGAAAATGTAAAATAAAAGTATTATAAAAATGGATGACAAGAGTCATAATGGTACTGGTAACACTGGTCAACATGATGTTTGGTTCATGAATCATATTGGAGGATTCTTACTTATTCATTTCAAAATTATCTGCACTTAGTTTTGCTATATCACATCTAGTTTTCAAGATATTGCTCACACCTCGTAAAAATAAACGTATATTAAGGTTTCATACAAAACCTACCCTAACCTAACCCACTTTTGATATAATTATTTTTTATAACACTAAACTGTTCATTTATATGTATTGTTATGATCTACATTATTGTTTATGATCAGATAAATGCAGAGAAGATAGCGATTCTCGGCACTTATCCCTATTTAGTGTAATACAAGTGATCATGGGCCCTTCCTGCCAGGTGACGACTCCGGTAGTACTGTTTACCGAGGCGTGAAAGTTCGTACGCTCTGCTTGGCTAGTGACCAACCGCCATTCTGCTGACAGCGTACAGCGACATCGTTTTCCAGCGTAAATAAAATGGTTAATTAATGCCTTCCTAACGAACCATCGACATGGGACTAGGTTTGTTCCACTCTACGATTTTTTTGCGATTTTTTCACCAAGTTTGATGAAAAACAATTGTGCAGTTTCGGCTGCCCAGAACAGACACACACACAGACACACGGCTATTCTTATAGTATATTAGATAGATGGTCGTGGTTGTTATAATCATGGTAGTGGTTGTTATAATCATGGTCGTGGTTATTATAATCATGGTCATGGTTGTTATAATCATGGTCGTGGTTGTTATAATCATGGTCGTGGTTGTTATAATCATGGTCGTGGTTGTTATAATCATAGTCGTGGTTGTTATAATCATGGTCGTGGTTATTATAAACATGGTCACGGTTGTTATAATCCTGGTCGTGGTTATTATAAGCATATTCGTGCTTGTTATAATCATGGTCCTGGATGTTATAATCATGGTCTTGGTTGTTATAATCATGGTCGTGATTGTTATAACCATCGTCGTGGTTATTATAATAATGGTCATGGTTGTTATAATCATGGTCGTGGTTGTTATAATCATAGTCGTGGTTGTTATAATCATGGTCGTGGTTGTTATAATCATGGTCGTGGGTGTTATAATCATGGTCGTGGTTGTTATAATCATAGTCGTGGTTGTTATAATCATGGTCGTGGTTGTTATAATCATGGTCGTGGTTGTTATGATCATGGTCGTGGTTGTTATAATCATGGTCGTGATTGTTATAATCATGGTCGTGGTTGTTATAATCTTGGTCGTCATTGTTATAACATGGTCGTGTTTCTCATAATTATAGTCGTGGTTGTTATAATCATGATCGTGGTTGTTGTAATCATGGTCGTGGTTGTTATAATCATGGTCGTGTTTGTTATAATCATAGTCGTGGTTGTTATAATCATGGTCGTTGGTGATATAATCATAGTCGTGGCTGTTATATTCATGTCGTGATTGTTATAATCATAGTCGTCATTGTTATAATCATGGTCGTGGTTGTTATAATCATGGTCATGGTTATGATCATTGTCGTGGTTGTTATAATCATGGTCGTGGTTGTTATAATCATGGTCGTGGATGTTATAATCATGATTGTTGTTGTTATAATCATGGTCGTGGTTGTTATAATCATGGTCGTGGTTGTCATAATCATGGTCGTGGTTATGATCATAGTCGTGGTTGTTATAATTATTGTCGTGGTTGTTATAATCATGGTCCTGGTTGTTATAATCATATTACTGGTTGTTATAATCATGGTCGTGATTGTTACAATAAGAGTCGTACCTGAGACTAACACAGGTAGAATAAACCCCACACCTTATCTTTAATCTCAATAAACCCAGATTAACCTCACCTAATCAACAGGATTAGAGACCATTAGGATTGTACCACCAATACCGATACATTTCACACTGGATTAATAACAAAACATTTAATCACATTTCCAATAGCTAATGTCTTACGGATATCTTATCATGTTGTAAGTCTTACATGTCTATATAATTATGTTTTATTCTTACAAATATTTATAGTTCGTTGTGTATTGTATTGTATGGTATGGTATTGTATGGTATTGTACTGTATTGTATCCGGCTGACAGCGTACAGAGAATGAGGGTGGGGCAAGTCCGTAGACCTGCATGGTTAATTAGGGTGCGTTTTCCATAGTAAATAAAGTGGTTTATTAATGGCTTCCTAAAGAAACCATCGACATGGGACCAGGTTTGTTTCACTCTACGAATTTTTTGCGATTTTTCCACCAAGTTTGATGAAAAACGATTGAGCCGTTTCGGCTGCACAGACAGACAAACAGACAGGCAGACATACATTCGGATAGTGCTATAGTATATTAGATATAACCATAACTATATGACTGATGTTAACTTGGCTGATAAACATAAGAGAAAAGGAAGGAGTATTGGTGGGCAACAGCTGGTTGATGCAACTCCACCACCTGTGTAAAATAGAACAAGATCCCCGGTACCACTAAAACATTCCTGGCGGGTGACGAAGTGATGTGAGCATACACTGTGTACCAGTGATTGTGTGAATACTGTATTGAGGGTGTGTGTGTGTGTGTGTGTGTGTGTGTCTGTGTGTGTGTGTGTGTGTGTGTGTCTGTATGTGTGTGTGTGTGTGTGTCTGTGTCCGTGTGTGTGTGTCTGTGTGTCTGTGTGTGTATGTGTGTGTCTGTGTGTGTGTGTCTGTGTGTGTGTGTGTGTGTGTGTGTGTGTGTGTGTGTGTGTGTGTGTGTGTGTGTGTGTGTGTGTGTGTTAAGTCGGTGTTATTGTTATGATATTATTATTATGGTGGTGTTATTTTTATGTGTGTGGCGACCTGTGGTGTAATAGTCAGCAGGCTCACCTAGCAAGCGAGCGGATCGGGGTTCGATCCCCAGGCAGGGTGAAATTATGGGCAAATTTCTTTGCACCATTTGCCTCTGTCTACCCAGCAATAATCTGGGACCTGGGTGTTAATCGATTTCCGGATCGTGTTACGGGGTAATGGTTAACCAGTACAGTTGGCAAGTTGTCCGGTCTTCTCGGACTGTTTCTTGACACTGAAACTCGTTAATACAATCAGTAGTGATGCTCTTTTTTTGCCAAAAAATTAGTGAAATGTACCTTACCCGAACCTTACCTTACCTAACCTTACCTAACGCAACCTTTACCTAACCTTACCTAACCTAACCTAACCTTAGCACGCCTCACCTAACCTAACCTAAATTTACCTTCCCTTAACTAACCTAATCTTTCCTTTTTTATAATCCGTTCACAGAGATAATCAAAGGCTAAAGTGCATAGTAGTGGCATCCTAAGTTATGTTTATATATCATCAACAGAGTTATAGATATATTGGAGAAATTATTATAAAAAAGTTTGTTATCTCTGCAAACGTTTTTTTTTTTTAATATTATTGGAATTTTTCTGGAGAAAGTAATTCTTTGTCATGTGCGTTGCGGCTTTCTTAGGTTAGGTTAGGTAACGTAATGTTAGGTTAGGTAAGGTTAGGTTCGGTAAGGTAAGGTAAGATTAGGTAAGGTCATGTTATGTTATGGTAAGATAGTCATATTTCGCGGATGACTCGGTTGCGAAGGGACCTGTAGCGGATGTGGTCATTGAGATGAAAGGCTCTGTCTCTCTGTTGCATAAGTCTTTTGATCCGAGGTGTGATCCAGGGCAAGTCAGCTGGGTGAGATCTGACGGACTTCTCGGGGAAGAAGTGGTGGTGAGCTTCCGTGGTGGTGTTGGTATAATTTATCCATTTGGTTTCCACGTCATCCACTCTAAGTACTTCAGTCCAGGGATGGTGAACTATCCACTGCCCGAAGAGGCGCACTGCAGAGTCAGTAATCGGCCTGTAGGTCTTGATGTAGGGTCTCTGTACTTGAGTGGGAGTGGCAGCTGGGGACCAGAGCACTGATAAGTGTGTGCTACACCCGATAGGAGGCATTGGTTGAGGTGGTTGGTACTGGTCCGCTAAGTCAGTTAAGATAAGGTCAAGGGTATTTTGACCGTGTGTGGGGAAGGTCACAACTTGTGATAGTGATAGCTGGTCCTGGATATCAGTGGTGTCAATTTCATTAAAATCCCCACATAATACTAACTTGGCACATGGGTACCTAACTCTGAGGTGGTCTGAGGTGGTAATGAGATGATTGATAAGAGTGTCTCTGGTGGGTGAGCGAGGCGGATGGTATGCCACACAGATTATGATGGAAGCAGTGTGGCGCGGGTGGGCTGGTGGCACAACACGTACCCATAATGCTTCCACGTCTGCTGGGACTTGAACATCCAGGCGTGACGGGCGTAGGTCATCTTGACAGAAGAGGGCAACGCCCCCTCCGCGTCTATGTGAACGAAGGTGATGAAAGAGTTGATATCCCTCAATATGACACGTTTCAGGCACAATTTGCCAAGCCTCACATATGGCAAAGACGCTCGCGGCGGCTGACCTGACTGTAGTTGCCAGCTCGTCGAACTTATTAGCTAGGGAAGTGACATTGGATAGCAGTAGAGACGGGAGATCATACCATATCCGTGGAACTTCAGTGTAGTGGTACGGTCTGTCAGGGGTGAGTTTCTCCGGTTTCCTAGTGGAGGTTACGGTTCTAATGGGCTTATGTGTATGACGGCCTTGTCTACGGCTACGCGCGTGGAATATGTTCAGTGACTTGAGTCGCGCGATAACACTGCCATCAGGATAACCGTTCCCATGCTTTAGATGGTACAGAATGCGTCGGGAGTAAGTGATTGGTGGCCATCTGTTGATATCTGTTGTGGGCGGACGGAAGTGTTTGTCACTGACGGCACTTTGACGGCCACTGACACTGGTAGACATCTGTTAATATTTGTCAGTCTTAAAGACCGTGGGTCTTTGTCCCTGGTGCTTGGGGTCGCCGACACAGTTTTCACGATATATGTAAACACAGCGGTGGTCCTTGTCACTGGCACTTTAAAGGTGACAGATAAAGTGCCCACTGTCTGACTTTTCCTTGGGGTGCACTATCGGAGCACTGTATGATAATCACTTATTGCACTGATGACTTGAATGTTTTGCTGAGAAAGTCCCGGTCAGGTTAGGTCGGGTCCAGTCACACTGCTGTGCTTTTGTGCTTTTCCTTAAAGCACTATAGGAACACTGCTCGGTAATCAATCGTTCACTAATCACTAGAATGTTTTGCTGAATAGATCCTGGTGTAGTAAGGCTGGTAGGGCGTTGGGATATAGCAGGGGGAGTGGCAGGGCCAAACAGACTCGGCCTGGCTGCTAAAACCGGGAGCGCCTTCGGGGCACGTCTTGTCTCACTGACGGTTGACAAGTATGGTTGACAAGTATGTGTGTGTGTGTGCGCGCGTGTGTGTGTTTGTGTGCGCGTGTGTGTGTGTGTTTGTGTGTGTGTGTGTGTTTGTGTGTGTGTGTGTGTGTGTGTGTGTGTGTGTGTACAAACTGTTTGCACACAATTCGCTTATTCTTATCGGTATCTTTCTCACTCTTCAATCACCCTCACGACAATGTGCTGCATGCTAATTAGTTGCCAGGTGGGGATGGGGAGGTGGGTGGGTGGGTGGGTTCTGGGGGGTGGGGAGGTGGTGGATATTGTGTTATGTTAATCAGTTCTGAATTAAGGTAACTGAACCCGTGTACTGGCTGTAGGAGGTCGTGCAGTGTAGCCAGCTGTAGGAGGTCGTGCAGTGTAGCCAGCTGTAGGAGGTCGTGCAGTGTAGCCAGCATCCCGGGAAACACCTATCCTTCCCTCAGAGGACAGTAACTCCCTGGTCACTACACCCTGAACAGAGACACTGCCTGTATACCCCGGTGTATAAATCACGTTTACCAAAAATTGGGGAAAAACGAAAATTGAGCCGGGATCATCACAGAAAACGGGCGTCAACACAGCACAACATCGAGATCCTCTTGAATTTTTTTCAGTAACTACAACTACTGTCGTCGTCCCTGGGGCCCAACCCTCACGCTGGAGGGCAGGTGTTGTGGAGGATTGTTGCCGGAGAGGGAGAACTTAACATTTCTTTTTCTTTTGGATAATTTGTCCCCCTCACCGTGATAGAAACACCACTTCAGGCTTACTAGGGTTACCCCCTCAATGTGACGTCATACCTAACCACAGTCTCCACACATCTAACTGCCAATTCCCAACATTTAATAGTCATTTAACACAATTCATTGCAGTGTTATTAACGTGGCCTTTGACTACTATTCGCTGGAGACGGAGGCAATAGTGACGACGAGAACCTTTCCGATTGACGACGGTTCTGAGACCAGGGATTGACAGCTAAGACGTCAAGGTCCCCTACAGAGGCCGCGGCTTCCTCTCTAGTGTATAGAGTTACCCCTCTCCTGCCACCTGGACCTACACGCGGCTCAGTGAACGACCCTCTCCACCCTCCACCACCTCAGTCACAGGGGACTCGCCTCCTCTTCTGCCCTGTCGCGCCTTCGTCGTCTCCTCGTTTTCCCTCAGGATTTGCCTCTGAGCACATAGATGACTTGGTTCTTCCGTCGCTTCTCTCCAGTTCAGGATTCAATACATCACACGCTCCATGTCCTACAGATGTAATAGTAACAACTCCAATGGACGAAACGGTACAGCTCACTCAAACGGACGAAACGGTACACCTTCTCACTCAAACGGGCTTCACCCTTTTTTCTCTCGACTAACCAACATGGACACACACACACACACACACCAGCAACACCAAATATTTACAGCCGGGAACGATACATTACATAATAAGCATTATGGCGCCTGTCGTATCGGGAGGGTTGGTATACCTGATTGTGAAGTGCATTTATTTTCTTAATAATTAATAATATTTGTAGCTCCTCTTTTATATTATCTTTGAAATAAAATAAATAAGTTGTGATAAACCTCTTGAAACTATGACGCCACAGTTTGTTTTGTTTCACGCACTTAGAAACATCCAACTCTGGAGAGACGTTGGTATATAGGAACACAGCCTGGAAGAACGGGTCACCACAACAAAATATTTGGCAGATGTTAAAACTGTATTTGTTTACCTGTAATACAAACTCACAGACTTCTGTTTTAACTATACACTAAATATAAATATAAAGTTTTAATTGGCAAGTGTCAATGTTTACAAGGTAGTGCTTATATGATACTAAACCTTTTATACAAGTGTTAATTTCCCTTATTCTTATTATTACAATCACACGAGTAATGTTCCCAAACATATGATGAACTAAAGGCACCAACTCCACTTACTCTATCGACAAACCTCAGCCATGTTCATGTTTGAGAGATAGACATTTAATGATTAAAAAGAATTGTGTTTATTTTTGTTTCGAAATTATCGCCACATATGGAACTCCATCCGAGGCGATAATGTAAATTCCTGACATGATCTTGGTGTTCGTTATGGAGAGTTACGATGCCTTGTACACAACCATCATCACTCTTCACGGTGAGGGATTAAACTTTCGGGAAATTGTACAGTATCAAAACAGTGGCGCCACCAGGGACCTTTAACGGAGTTACCGCTGGTGTATTTGGATGGATGCATTCCAGTGGTGTCAAAGAATAGCCGATGTAGGGCCAGGTCGGCTCACCAACACCTCTCTACACAGTAAAACACAATAGCCATCGAGTTATCAAAGCCGTCAGCAACATCCTACAACCCCTATAGATCATGTCTAGGCAGCGGTGACCAACAACAGCATCCATCATAGCCAAGACGTGGTGGTGACTGATGCTCTACTTGTCTGGGAACAACTCTGAAGCCCGACCGGATGAGACAATACTGAGTTAGTGGCCTCCATGCTTCGGTGACTCAATTGTATACACAGGGGTTCCTACACGATATAGTCATTAAATAAAATATCTCTCTCTATGTACTTTTCCTTCCCATGAAGTAAGTTCTTATCTATACAAGGTGAAAATATAGCTGTTGTATTATATGCATTCAATACACGGAAGATAAGTGTTAAATGCACCGCCTGACAACTTAAAACACACACACACAGCAATCTCAGCATGGTGAAATATTCGTTAATTCGTTTAACACGCTACCCTCACCTCCATCAACCACCTGTCAATTAGTACCATAAACTATAATTAGTATAATAACAATATTTCTTCTATTATAACACAAGTGACAGTAAAAAACGGGATTACAGTACAGAAAATAAGAGTGTGGCGTACACACACACACACACACACACACAGGGGATGGGGAAAGGGAGGAGAGGAGGAGGGGGAAAGAAGATCCATTTCCTGTGTATGGTTTGAGAGAGAGAGAGAGAGAGAGAGAGAGAGAGAATAAAAGAGTAAGTTAATCTGTTTATTGTACTGTGCGAGGTATTGGATCTGGGAAGTAAACAGAATGTATGAAACTAGAACATTCACAACTGAACCTAATAATTCAAACAAAACATTCCTAACCTTTGAGCATAAATTTTCTCTTTGATCAGGGTAGGAGAGGAGGGGAGGCAGTACAGTACCTTAGTATATTAGTTTTATTTTTTAAATCAATTACTTGGTGTTGTAGGAGACATAACAGTGGTGCTTTCCAGTCTGGTGAGTCAGGGAAAATATTACCAGTACTTCTATCATTAGGTAATTAGAGTAAAGGGATTTCTGTTTATTGTGATCGATGTCTCGTCTCTACCAACGACTACCATCAAGCTGAGCAGTGAAGGACACCGACTCAACCTAACCTAACGTGAATTACTCTACCTTAACCTAACCTAAGCTGAATTACCCTAACCTATCCTAATCTAACCTAATCTGTCGTGAAGGACTAGAAGCTACATATTACTGCTAGCAAAACTCATGACTCACATTGAATCATCTGCAAAACTTGGCATTATTTGGACCCGTGTGACCGCTTTACTCCTGTCGTTGTCTGTTGTCCTGACTAAGGTACTGCATTAAATACACGTTCATAATAGTCTCTTCACGGAGGCTCCCATGAATTTCAAAATGAACACTACGACTCCTGTTGAGGATAACTTTGGATGTACACAAGAACATAGTTTGGGGGTCGTCGCTTTATTAGTACTGTCAGTGGGTGCAGTTGTCGTTAATGATGGTCGTCCTCTGAGTTATTGCGGTACTCTGCCATCGATCAATACAACCTTGTCTCTCAATCACCTCTCGTAGTGTTATTGAAATCGTTCTCAAGAGGCTGCACGGTCCTTTCTGCCTGTTGTGTGTCTCGAAGCACTGAGTATACTGTTTAATGTTCCAATGTTTACCCAAATCATGACAGTCTTGATAAACAAACGTTGTGTTATTGTCACACCCAAAGACACACCCCCCCCCCACCATGTGAAATAATTACTAGATGTGATTTAACTAGTGTGACTGTAGACTTTATTGACAAAACATATACAGCAACGTACAGTACAGTCAACGGAAAGCAAAGTATCAATAATATCTTTTGTTACGAGTTGGGGATTTAGAATATAGTTATACGTCTACCCAGATCCCAACACGCAACAACAAATAAAAAACAAAGACAATCGGACTATAAAAGGGTAGACAAAGGATGCGAGTTTTTGTTGTGTATAATAAAGTACCATAAATTCCTTAGCAAAATATTCAGCTTTCTATAATTTACCCTTAACCATACTTAACCTAAACATTAACAGTATATACATATTTATACAACATAAAATAATTTGAAGCAAGGTGGACGTGGGGAGGCAATATAAGATTACAAATACTTAAGTGCGGAGCGGAGATGGCTGACGAGCAAGGCTGAGTATTGTAGAAGACGGTAGGTAGTCACTGTGCCGTAGGTTTCC
>NW_024748352.1:0-5000 GCF_018991925.1 Homarus americanus
AGTTACGCACACACACAGCAAGAAGCAAGAGAGAGAGAGAGAGAGAGAGAGAGAGAAAGTGAAAGCAAAGACGAGAGGAGGAATGAGATGATAAGGTTATGTAAGCACATGAAGCCAAGTATGCAGGTATGTTTATTTAAAGAAACACAGCATAGTGGTACAGACAAGAACATACACACATGGGGATAAATGTGGGTAACAGATGACACATGTATAAGACAGACACAAGGACAAAATAAAATATAAATAAGAAATGAAACAAGAAATAGATGAGAGATAAACAAACATTTGATTTTTTATTTAAAATGAGACTAATAATGTTCAGAATATTTTTGGTAATAACCCAGCCTAACGTTTAGCAGTGGTATTCAAGAGCTGTCAGTGTGCGTTAGTCATGTGGTCGTGTAACATGGAGCCAAGCACACTACAATGCGTGTAATTCAGCAACACTGTTGCAGACAAACAGAGAAATGGCCAGTGTAGAGTTTTACATGACGAAAAGTGACACGATGTGGCTGTGGGGAGGCACGGGTGATGAAGGAGGAACAAGGAGAGAAGGAAGGAGGACAAGGAGAGATGAAGGAGAGAGAAGGAGGGATGAAAAGGAGAAGAAGGAGGATAGCAGGTAGAGGCTGAAGGAGGGATAGAAGGAGAGGCTGAAGGAGGGATAGAAGAGAGGCTGAAGGAGGATAAGGAGAGGATGAAGAGGCATAAGGAGAGGATGAAGGAGGATAAAAGAGGCTGAAGAAAGGAAGAAGGAGAAGCCAAAGGAGGCCAAGGAGGCATAGAAGGAGAGGCCGAGCGAGGGACAGGGCTGAAGGAGGGACAGGAGAGGCTGAAGGAGGGATAGGAAGAGAGGCTGAAGGAGGGGACAGAAGGAGAGGCAGGAGGTAGAAGGAGAGGCTAAAGGAGGGGAAGGAGAGGATGAAAGGAGGACAAAGGAAAGGGATAGAAGGAGAAGCAAGGGAGGGGCCAAGGAGGCAGAAGGAGGAGGCTGAAGGAGGAGAAAGAGGCAGGAGGTGAGAAGGAGAGCTGAAGGAGGGATGGAAGGAGAGGATGAAGGAGGAGAAGGAAAGAGGTTGAAGGAGGGATAGAAGAGGCTGAAGGAGAAGGAGATGAATGAGGGAATAGAATAGAGGCTGAAGGAGGAATAGAATGAGAGAAGGAAGGATAGAAGGAGCAAAAGGAGGAATAGAATGAGAAGGAAGGAGGAGAAGGAGAGGCTGAAGGAGGAGAAGAGAGGCTGAAGGAGGGATAGAGGAGAGGCTGAAGGAGGATAAATGAGAGCAGGAGGTGATAGAAGAAGAGAAACAGGAAATGAAAAATGACAAAGACACAGAGAGAGAGAGAGAGAGAATGTGTGTGTGTGTGTGTGTGTGTGTGTGTGTGTGTGTGTGTGTGTGTGTGTGTGTGACACAGTAAAATTGACCACATTGGGGCATTTTCATTCGACAAACACATGCACAATTATATAAAGTAAGGAATTGAAGAAACACACTGTTTTACCACACACACACAAAACACAACAACACACACAAACAGAAATAAATAACACACACACAATAATATACAGTTACGCACACACACAGCAAGAAGCAAGAGAGAGAGAGAGAGAGAGAGAGAGAGAAAGTGAAAGCAAAGACGAGAGGAGGAATGAGATGATAAGGTTATGTAAGCACATGAAGCCAAGTATGCAGGTATGTTTATTTAAAGAAACACAGCATAGTGGTACAGACAAGAACATACACACATGGGGATAAATGTGGGTAACAGATGACACATGTATAAGACAGACACAAGGACAAAATAAAATATAAATAAGAAATGAAACAAGAAATAGATGAGAGATAAACAAACATTTGATTTTTTATTTAAAATGAGACTAATAATGTTCAGAATATTTTTGGTAATAACCCAGCCTAACGTTTAGCAGTGGTATTCAAGAGCTGTCAGTGTGCGTTAGTCATGTGGTCGTGTAACATGGAGCCAAGCACACTACAATGCGTGTAATTCAGCAACACTGTTGCAGACAAACAGAGAAATGGCCAGTGTAGAGTTTTACATGACGAAAAGTGACACGATGTGGCTGTGGGGAGGCACGGGTGATGAAGGAGGAACAAGGAGAGAAGGAAGGAGGACAAGGAGAGATGAAGGAGAGAGAAGGAGGGATGAAAAGGAGAAGAAGGAGGATAGCAGGTAGAGGCTGAAGGAGGGATAGAAGGAGAGGCTGAAGGAGGGATAGAAGAGAGGCTGAAGGAGGATAAGGAGAGGATGAAGAGGCATAAGGAGAGGATGAAGGAGGATAAAAGAGGCTGAAGAAAGGAAGAAGGAGAAGCCAAAGGAGGCCAAGGAGGCATAGAAGGAGAGGCCGAGCGAGGGACAGGGCTGAAGGAGGGACAGGAGAGGCTGAAGGAGGGATAGGAAGAGAGGCTGAAGGAGGGGACAGAAGGAGAGGCAGGAGGTAGAAGGAGAGGCTAAAGGAGGGGAAGGAGAGGATGAAAGGAGGACAAAGGAAAGGGATAGAAGGAGAAGCAAGGGAGGGGCCAAGGAGGCAGAAGGAGGAGGCTGAAGGAGGAGAAAGAGGCAGGAGGTGAGAAGGAGAGCTGAAGGAGGGATGGAAGGAGAGGATGAAGGAGGAGAAGGAAAGAGGTTGAAGGAGGGATAGAAGAGGCTGAAGGAGAAGGAGATGAATGAGGGAATAGAATAGAGGCTGAAGGAGGAATAGAATGAGAGAAGGAAGGATAGAAGGAGCAAAAGGAGGAATAGAATGAGAAGGAAGGAGGAGAAGGAGAGGCTGAAGGAGGAGAAGAGAGGCTGAAGGAGGGATAGAGGAGAGGCTGAAGGAGGATAAATGAGAGCAGGAGGTGATAGAAGAAGAGAAACAGGAAATGAAAAATGACAAAGACACAGAGAGAGAGAGAGAGAGAATGTGTGTGTGTGTGTGTGTGTGTGTGTGTGTGTGTGTGTGTGTGTGTGTGTGTGTGACACAGTAAAATTGACCACATTGGGGCATTTTCATTCGACAAACACATGCACAATTATATAAAGTAAGGAATTGAAGAAACACACTGTTTTACCACACACACACAAAACACAACAACACACACAAACAGAAATAAATAACACACACACAATAATATACAAATACACACACAATAAAAAATAATAAAATAACACAATAACAAATAAATAATATACAAATAACATAATACAAATAACACAAAATAATAAATAAAATAAATATGAATAACCAATAACAACTATAAATAAGAAATAATAATATCACAACAAGACAATTACAAACAAACAACAACAACACAACAAATAACAACAACAACAACAACAACAACAACAACAAAAATAAATAAATACAACAACAACAACACAACACACAACAACAAATAAATAACACAACAACAAATAAATAACAACAAAATAAATACTACAAATAAAATATAATACACATAGTAAATGCAATGTAATAAGCTATACATATTCAATACTTAAAACATGCAGACGACATATAAATTAACAGGTAAGGGAGAAGAATAACAGGTGGTAGAGAACAATAACAGGTGGGTAGAGAACACAACAGTGTGGGTAGAGAACAATAACAGGTGGAAGAGAACAATAACAGGTAGGTAGAGAAGAATAACAGGTGGGTAGAGAACAATAACAGGTGGGTAGAGAACAATAACAGGTGGGAAGAGAACAAATATCAGGTGGTACTAACAGGGTAGAGAAATAACAGGTGATAGAGAAGATAACAGTGGATAGAAAAATAACAGGGGTAGAGAATACAACAGGTGGGGTAGAGAACAATAACAGGTGGGAAGAGAACAATAACAGGTAGGAGAGAGAAGAATAACAGGTGGGGCGTGGAGAAGAACAACAGGTGGGTAGAGAAAAACAGGGTAGAGAACATAACAGGTGGGTAGAGAAATAACAGGAAGAGAACAATAACAGGTAGGTAGAGAAGAACAGGTAGAAATGTGGGGTAGAGAACACAACAGGTGGGAAGAGAACACAGGTAGGTAGAGAACAATAACAGGTGGGTAGAGAACACAACAGGTATAGAGAAGAATAACAATGGATAGAAAAATAACAGGTAGGTAGAGAATAATAACAGGTGGTAGAGAACAACAACAGGAGAAAAAACAAAGGTAGAGAAACAATAACAGGTGGTAGAGAACAAACAAAACAACAAAAACAACAGGTGGGTAGGAGAAACAACAGGTGGGTAGAGAACAATAACAGAGAAAAACAACAGTGGGGAGAGAACAAATAACAGGAGAGAAATAAACAGGTGGGTGGAAACAACAGGTGGGGTAGAGAACAACAGGTGGGGTAGAGAAAAACAACAGGTGGGTAGAGAAATACACAGGTGGGTAGAGAACAACAGGGTAGAGAAATAACAGGTGGGTAGAGAAACAATAACAGGTGGGTAGAGAACAACAGGTGGGTAGAAAATACAACAGGAACAATAGGGTAGAGAAATAACAAGATAGAGAGAAAAAAAGAAGAAAAATAACAGGTGGGTAGAGAAGAATTACAAGGTGGGTAGAGAAACAATAACAGGTGGGTAGAGAATAACAACAGGGTAGAAGAATAACAACAGGTGGTAGAGAATAACAGGTGGCAGAGAATAAAACAGGTGAGAGAAGAATAGGTGGGTAGAGAACAACAGGTGGGTAGAGAACAATAACAGGTGGGTAGAGAATAATAACAGGTGGGTAGAGAAAATAACAGGTGTAGAGAATAATAACAGGTGGTAGAGAACAACAACAGGGTGAGAGAATAATAACAGGTGGGTAGAGAATAATAGGGTAGAGAAAAAATAATAGTGGGTAGAGAAAACAACAGGGTAGAGAACAATAACAGGATAGAGAACAACAACAGGTGGGTAGAGAATAATAACAGGTGGATAGAGAAGAATAACAGTTGATAGAAAAAATAACAGGTGGGGTAGAGAACAATAACAGGTGGGTAGAGAATAATAA
>NW_024748352.1:10000-48389 GCF_018991925.1 Homarus americanus
GTCAGAGAGTGTAGAGTGAGAGGTGAGGAGTGAGGAGTGAGGAGTTAGGAGTAAGGAGTAAGGAGTGAGAGGTGAGGCGTAAGGAGTGAGAGGTGAGGCAGCTGTGTATGAGAGGTGTGTGTGTGTGTGTGTTCATGTTTTCTAAAGGGAACCGCCTTAGGGGGTGTCCATCTGGTGGCTGGGTATAGCAACTCGGGCATCCAACAGGTAGGAAAATAGCCCAAGTCTCAGGTGTTAGTGATTAACAAACGTGGAACATTAAACAGACGACCAGACAAGACGTTTTCAGGAGAGAGTAACACAGGTATAGAGGAAGATCGTCTCCTGCGGCAGAGGGTATTGAAGAGCCGCACATTAACACCGCACTCTATTACTCCCTGCGGCTAGAATTGATCCCAGGGAAGACGCATCCATAAGCCCAACACAACAACGGGGTGGACAGGTTATCGTGGCCAGCCCAGACAACTTCTTGAAATAACGACTCTTCCCCGTATAAACACCTTCTGCGTAAGTTTTTCCCAGGGGCGTTAGGTAGCCACATTGAAGGTCACTACCAACAACCGGACACAAAGGGGCTTGACGGTCATGCATCATTAAAACTAACTACTTCTTAAACGGTTTGGTTCTTCTTGGTTGGGTTGTGGCCTCATCGTGGGTAATGGAATTCTAGCGCGGCCACAGGCGTTGGGGCTGTTTATAGGGATCCCGCGCGACAGATTTCGTTATCGGCGGTGATGGGTTCATCTGGCGGTGTACACACACACACACACACACACACACACACACATACACACACACAGATGGGCAGCGATCTCACCAGGGTACATGGAGGATCCACAGGAACTACACATCCTCCCTGGAGAATAAATCCAACATAAGGCCTCACGCCAGCTCTGTCTCCTCCCAACACCAGCAACACCTAGGACTCACACTGGAGGAGTATCAACACATGTGACTGTATCGACTACTGCAAGTGTTAGAAGTCGTCATCAGAAAAAAGTTACTATCGGTGATGTGATTTTATAAAGTGGAAACTGTACCTCTATAACATCATAAATAAAGACAATTACGGAAGACCCTATATGTACTGTAGCGCCTGTCTATAGCGACTGTATTACAGCTCTAACAGCCAAACAATCACAGCAAAATGTTCATACCTGTAAACCGAAACAATTGTGGCAAAAAGTGTTCCCAATTATAAAGAATTACAGAGGTCAAATAATTCCAAGGACCATTAACATTAAATTAATTATCTTGGGAATATTTACCCAGTAGACACGACGTCCTCCCTCCCCACATCACAATATGCCACACACAGGTTTAAACCAGACGCAGAAACACACATTATATCGCACACAATGGTAAAATGGGGTTACTACTCTTCCACAGGTACTCACAGGGAGGAGCTGTAGGCGGCTCACGTCTCAACTGCGGCCCGAGGCTGTAAGAAACACAACAACTGTCAGTATGAGACACAACACAGCCTTCATAAGCAAACACAATACCTCACAATACACGGGAATGAAAAAAATGATAGTGGGTCCCATAGGCATGACTGCCCTTTAGGGACAGTGTGGATACAGCAAGCCTTCAGTACACAAGGAGGCAGCATGACCGGCATTGCACTCAACCGCTTACACTTTCCCCATTTGTAAGCTTTAGTACCCATTTACAGCTGAGTGAACCGGGAGGGCACGGGAATCGAACCACCGACCCCTGGAATAGACGCGAGCCACAGTCCACAATACACCTAGAACTAAATAAATATTGACATATAGACCAAAGTTAGTGATCTAGGCTCATTTTAACCTCAAACTTTCGGAACAAAACACATTCAGTTGACGACTTAACTTAGCAGTTTCTCACCCCCAACACCCTAACCCACCCTAATACTCTAACCCACCACAACACCCGAACCCACCCCAACACTCTAACCCACCCCAACACCCTAACCCACCCAACACCCACCCACCCCAACACCCTATCCACCTGGTCGACTAACTCACTCCCCAACATCTAACCCACCCCCAATACTCTAACTCACTACAACTTTATACTACCCCAACACCCAAAACCCAATTCTATCACTTCTAACCCACCCCAACACCCTAACCCACCCCAACACCCTAACCCACCCTAACACTCTAACCCACCCCAACACCCTAACCCACCCCAACACCCGAACCCACCCCAACTTTAACCCACCCCCTTAACCCACCCCAACAATCATGGTAAAATGTCAACAACACTTATCATTAAACAGCCAACTCACTCCTCCATTGCTGTCCAATTCTATATAATTTAAACTTAGTTATTAAATTGTGAGCAGAAATTTACGACCGAGAACCAAGTGGGCTTAAGATACCGTCTCCACGATTAGCACAAAACAAGCACACTGTAATTACATTCATAACAAAATATTCTAATATGTGTTATTATATTTGCCTTAACGAAGCTCCTTATCTATCCGATTTTAATTAACGATCTTTTGGCCATTCCCGATTAGGACAGATTATTATATTCGAGCAATTAATTGGTTAAATTGCACAATAACACACAACGGGGTATATTTTTTTCACCTGTGATATTTCAAAACAGCGTCAGAAACATTTGATGCTATGTTACTGAGCTTACGAGGGGTTGCCAATTAAAGGATGATAGAACAATGAAAACGTTAGAGTTTGATGAACAGAAAGTTAGGAAGGAAAAAGTACTAATAATTTTATAGTTTTTATGTTTGCAAATTATACCTGAAGTTGTAGACGTAATAATCTCTGTCTCTCTCTCTCAAAAAATGAATAGACACTTAAAAGTTTATAAAATTATACATCTGTGAGAGAGAGAGAGAGAGAGAGAGAGAGAGAGAGAGAGAGAGAGAGAGAGAGAGAGAGAGAGAGAGAGAGAGAGAGTGTGTTTTTGTTAAATATTTTAAAGTTATTCGTAGTTCATTTCTCTCGACTCTACGAATACATACTGAAGGACCTCCCTCATGACAAAAAAAAACTAAATTAACCTTCAAAAAGTTTAAAAGTATAGCAGTTTCAATTATTAAACTGATATGTACCAAAGCTTATATTAAATTACGAAAACATCATTTTCAGTGAACAAGAAATAAAAAAAATTAAAACACACATAAACACTCGTATATAAATCGTTAACAAATTCTCAAAACTCATTACATGTGTGGATATTTTTTTTGAGGGGGAAGGGGTGCAAAGTAGGAGGTGGGGTAGGGGAGGTAAGGGGAGGAGGTAGGGGTTATAGGTGGGGTAAGGGGTAAAGGGTAAAGGGAGGGGGGGGGGACTGATCAAAGGGCACCGATACAATCATTTCTTCAGGTGTGTCCTCGGTGGTGTCTAGATGCGAGGCCAAGACACGGCAGGGGGTAGTGGAAGTGACCAGGGAGGAGGAGGGGTACTCAGGAGAGGAGCAATGTGGGTGGTGGTAGTGGTGTCAATGGGTGGTGGTGGTGGTAATGATGTCAATTGTGGTGGTAGTGGTAGTGGTGTCAGGTAACATGATGATGACGATGATAACGTTAGGTAAAGCCACCACTATCTCCCGACACACACACACACACACACACACGCACACACACTCACACACACACACACACACACTCACTCACACACACACACACACACACACACACACACACACAACAGTAGCTACTATGCCTTAGTTATCAAGACCCATCCTAGAACAGCTCCTGATGGAAGGAAGGAAAAGGGTAGGGGAGAGTAAGGAGGGGAGGGACGGGGAGGAGTATAGGGGAGGGGAAACAAGAGGAGATAAAGACGGGAGGGGGAGGACGGAGGAGATAGAAGACTGAAGAAGATAGAAGGGGAAGAGGAGGGATGTAAGTAGATTAAAGATGGAGAGGAGGGGAGAGAGAGGAGGAAGGGGGGGGGTAGGGGAAAGGAGGGAGCCAAGAAGGGTTTTTCCCCTACATTAACGTGTATTTTACCCAACAGGTGATTACACGGCTGGACGACCCTGTAATTGGCTGGGTCGTTAGGGTCAAGGAATGGTCGAGGTGGTGAGCTAACTAGAGACGATGCTGATAATAACGAGATGGATGGGAGGACGCAACCGACAGCCTCACAGCCGCTAAATGGACGGGCTAGCTTGGTGGTTCAACGTGTGTGGAGGGGGGGGGGACGCTTTGACAGCCAGGTATAAATTGTACCTTGACTAACCGTGAGTGGTGGTGGTGGTGGTGGTGGTAGTTGGTGTTGGGTAGGAGTGGGAAGGAGGTAGTGGTGGTGATGGTGATAGTGGTGGAGTAGGAGTAGGGAGGGGAGGAGTGAAGATAGTGGCAGTGGTGGTGATAGTGGTAATGGTGGTGATAGTGGTGGTGATGGTGTGGGAGGTGAGTGGTGATTTTATGGAAGGAGGTTGGGGGAGTGGGGATAGGGAAGGGATAGGGTAAGAGGTGATAGGTGGGGCTGGAGTATGAAGAGGGAGTGTAGGGATTAGGGTGGGAGAGTAGGGAATAGGTAGGAAGAAATAGGGAAGAAAATTAGGGAGAGAGTTGAGAGTAAGGAAGAAAGGGAAAGGGAGAGAGTAAAGAAGAAAGGAGAGAGATATTGTAGAGAAGAAGGGCGGAAGGAGAGAGCAGAAAGAGGGTGGTTGGGTGTCAGGTGGGTGGGTGTCCTGTTGGGTGGGTATCCTGGGTGGGTGGGTGTTGGGTGGGTGGGTGTCGTGGTGGGTTAGGTGGGTGAGTGTCCAGGGTGTGGGCGTCTTAGATGGGTGGAGTGTCTTAGGTGGGTGGGTGTCCTGGTTGGGTGGGTATCTGGTGGGTGGGTGTCTTAGGTGGGTGGTGTCGGGTGGGTGGGTGTCTAGGTGGGTGGGTGTCCAGGGTGTATGGGTGTCTTGGGCGTCTTAGATGGGTGGGTGTCTTAGGTGGGTGGGTGTCGTAGGTGGGTGGGTGTCCAGGGTGTGTGGGTGTCTTGTCATAGGTGGGTGGGTGTCTTAGGTGGGTGGGTGTCTAGGGTGTGTGGGCGTCTTAGGTGGGTGGGGGTCTTAGGTGGGTGGGTGTCCAGGGTGGGTGACATCTTAGGTGGGTGGGTGTCTTAGGTGGGTGGGTGGGTGGGTGTCTTAGGTGGTGGGTGAGGTGTAGGTGGGTGGGTGTCCAGGGTGGTGGGGTGCGTCTTAGGTGGGTGGGTGGGTGGGTGGGTCCTGGGTGGGTGGAGTGTCCTAGGTGGGTGGGTGTCTGATGGATGGGTGGGTGGGTGGGTGGTTACATGACAAGTTAGGAAGGTGGGTGGCTCGACAGGTTGGGGAATGGTTGATGAACGCTTAGGGATGTGGGTGAGTGACTGGTCTGGTGGGTGGTGGGCGCTAGTCGGTGGGTTGTTGGGTGGGTGGGGGAAAAAGGGTGGCGGAGGTAATTAAAACGAGTGATGTTGGCCGTGCAGGTGATTAAGAAGACGTGGCTGTGGGTGGTGGATCACCTGTTGTGTGTGTGTGTGTGTGTGTGTGTGTGTGTGTGTGTGTGTGTGTGTGTGTGTGTGTGTGTGTGTGTGTGTGTGTGTGTGTGTGTGTGTGTGTGTGTGTGTGTGTGTGTGGGGGTGTGTGTGGGGGTGTGTGTGTGTGTGTGTGTGTGTGGGGTGTCTGTGTGTGTGTGTGTGTGTGTGTGTGTGTGTGTGTGTGTGTGTGTGTGTGTGTGTGGGGTGTGTGTGTGTGTGTGTGTGTGTGTGTGTGTGTGTGTGTGTGTGTGTGTGTGTGTGTGTGTGTGTGTGTGTGTGGGGTTGTGGTGTGTGTGTGTGTGTGTGTGTGTGTGTGTGTGTGTGGTGTGTGTGTGTGTGTGTGTGTGTGTGTGTGTGTGTGTGTGTGTGTGTGTGTGTGTGTGAGGTGTGTCAGTGTGTGTGTGTGTGTGTGTGTGTGTGTGTGTGGGGTGTCAGTGTGTGTGTGTGTGTGTGTGTGTGTGTGTGTGTGTGTGTGTGTGTGTGTGTGTGGGGTGTGTCAGGTGGGTGTGTGGTGTGTGCTAGGGGTGTCAGTGTGGGTGGCAGGGTGGCAATGAGAGAGAGAGATTCTAATGGGTGGGTGGGTGGTTGAGTGGATGTATAGTGTAGATGTAGTTTGGGTGGGTGGTTACATGATGTGGATGAATTGAGTGTGTGTGGATGCTTATACAGTGGGGATACAAAGAGAGTGGATGGTTATATATCGTTCGGTAATGTGGATATTTACTATACATTATGAATTGGTTGTGTAGGTGGAATACATATATTAGAGGTGGATTAGAGGGCGGGTGAGTGGGTGGGTGAATATCCAAAGAGGTGGTGAGAATGTGGGTGTAAGGGGTGGTGGTAGGGGGCAAGTATCAGTGGATGAATAGTGGTTAGAGTAGGTTTGAATACGTTCTGTGGTAATGGCGTGTGCTGTGGTGCTGTGGTGGCGTGGTGCTGTGGTGCTGCGGTGGTGTGGTGCTAAAGCAGTGTTCTCTAACTGGGTGGCCGCAGTTTGTTTCTTACCATTACCCTAGGAAGCAAGGGTCAAAAACTGGATTCGGATAATTCAGAAGAAAATAAACAATCTCTTAAGTGCAGTTCCTGACTCTTCCCAGTACTTGTCCAGCCTCTCACCAACCAATGGCCTTAAAATTAGTACAGGACATAGGATAAAGAATTGTCTGGTTTTGTTTTATCGATAGAGAATTCTTATTTGTTGATGGACTAGTTTAATTTCTAACCCTGTCACGCGTTTAAAGATCCTTGTTGTTTAAAAGCAGTAATAACATTGTAATATTATCAGTTCATTCTTATTTTTTTTGTGAGTTTATTAACTTGGGAATTCTATGGCTGCTGAACCTAAGTTTATTTTGTGTATAACTTGAGAAAAGAAGGTTATGTAACAAACTGAGCGGAATAAGTTCATTTACCTAAAGGGAACAGAGAGCACGAGATACTGTACCTCAACGAAGCAACCACGGCCAAGCAGTATGTATACAGTACAACTTTTTGGTACAACAGGAGGAATAAACCCGAATGAAGGTGTTAGTTATGATTGAGGACAAGTTCAGTGTACAACTCTCTCCTTCAACAAACACTCAAGTTATTTATACCGACCAGCTAAACTAAGGCTTTTTTTTTTCATCTTCTCTCTTTTAAATATCAAGGAAGCTTTACGAGCATATTCCAAAGGGTGCAGAAAGGCATAAATTATTCAAATGCCTTAAATGTTGAAGGTAAACAAGGGGGGTGCCCGGTGGTGAGTGGAGTAGCGGGGCTAATAATGATGTGCGGCCAGATAACCTTAGCACCGACAAGGCTTTCCTCTCCCTTCCTCCCTCTGTCTCTCTCTCTCTCCTCCTAGTACTGTGGCCTCCTCTTCCTTCCCAGTACTGTGGCCTCCTCTTCCTTCCCAGTACTGTGGCCTCTGCTTCCTCATCAGCACTGTGGCCTCCTCTTCCTCCCCAGTACTGTGGCCTCCTCTTCCTTCCCAGTACTGTGGCCTCCTCTTCCTTCCCAGTACTGTGGCCTCCTCTTCCTCCCCAGTACTGTGGCCTCCTCTTCCTCATCAGCAATGTAGCTTCCTCTTCCTCCCCAGTACTGTGGCCTCCTCTTCTCTCCAGTACTGTGGCCTCTCTTCTCCCTCATCAACACTGTGGCCTCCTCTTTCCCCTAAGCACTGTGGCCTCCCCCCAGCAGTGTGGCCTCCGCTATCATGAACACCCAGACCACATGACTCGTTTACTCCTCCAGCAGCAGCCGGCCGGGAACACCTCACCTCACACCACCACAACTCTCTTCTCCACAGTACTGTATTTACACCCTTTCGTTCCCCTGGCATGAGGAACGTTCGCTTGATCATTATCGAAGCACAGACCACATTATTGATCCCGGGGTTCCCTCTCACAAAAACTCACTCACAAGAACAAGTTCAGATTATGTTGGACACTCAATAAAGGCTGACCCGCGTCACCTTTGCTGGCGGGCTCGAGCTGCCTTACCCACCAACCTCAATTTAACATCGCCTCCAACGACACTTCCTGGCGACGATCAGTGAGCGCAATCAGCTCTCGACTTTCGTTCATACTGTGTTTCATTATCACTACACAGATATGTTAGTAACTTGTGACGATGAGAAACGTACGACTGGTGTATCGAAGTCCCTCCCTGAACCAATAAGGAAGGTTAATAAATAAGCGCAAGTGAAGAAGTCTTCAGTGAAAACCGTTTTTTTATGGCCCTGCCGTAAACAAAGACGAACTCAGGGGGTAACTATGCTGACCAAAGGCTGTGTTGGTTCTGTAAGTAAAATGTGTCGAATATGGAGAGGGGTATAACTGGTAATCCTCAGGTCGTCACGTCTCGCAATGCCCGAGACTCCCGGTAAGAGGCAGTAGTAGTGGTTGTGGAGTCTTTACACTGAGCTGCAGCGTTCTTAGACGTAACGTTCTTATCGCGTGAGAATGATAACGTTTTTAAAGGTGCTGAAGAGTGTGTGAGCGTCCAGTAACGAGGTAGCGTGTTAGCCACCCAGGAGACCTTTCCATTATTCAGTTCATAAATCGATCAACACGCAGTTCGGCTTATAACGAGTACTCTATTTTTTACGGCTGTTGAGCAAGTGTGTTGGGAGGCTTGTGACCATGTTGGGCTCACTCCCCTTTACCTGTCTCCCCTCCACGACCTTGCTGTGTTGATGGTCTCACCGAGAAATAAAAATGGTCGAAACATGATAGAGTGCATGACTACCGCCTCCTCCTTCATATTCACCAGGGCTATCTTCTGCAGTAGTAGCGAGGATTATTTTTTTTACGTCTCGTCTCACCTTCGTCATGCAGCCGAGCGAGACAACCAGATAGATATTTATTAACTCTCTGATTGTTATATTAATGAATCAAATTAATTTTAATTCATGTAAGCGCCAGGGCGTAAGATCTTCCAGCGCTTAGGAACAAATGTGATGAAAGTCACAGGTAAACAAAGGTGATGTTATATTAAAAAGAAGCAAGAAATATGTACCGTTTTTTTAATAGTGAACACAACCAAAAGTCATAGTGACAAATACAAGACACAAATGTCTTAAGCCACAAAGAGTAAGAATACACAAAACATTTCCCAACCTACCAACACCACTAACAGCAAGACAGACACACACACACACACGTCTCATAACCAAGCCCATACTAACAGTAAAGAAACATAATATATCTCCCAGACACATAGTAACTCACGATAATATTCATAAAATCCAGAGTCTTCTACCACCACGATTAAGGAGGACAGGCTTCTCATATCTGCTGGGGTGCTGGGAAGTACATTACCACACTCACTACTACCACCAAAACACTCCAGTCTCTGTGAAGTGTTATATCACGGGCCCCAGCAGTTAACCTCACGGATGGATGAGAGGAATGGTGACGGTGAGGTGGTAAGGGAAGCTGTTGCTCTCTCTTCACTAACTCTCTCTCATATCTACTAAACAAGTATGGAAAGTAGCCATGATCTTTCTAATGATAAAAAAAAAAACAGATTTTATTTCATTTCATTGTCCCCCAAAAAATAATAAATCCTCTCTTCCAAACTTTATACACTCGGACTCTTTCTAAACAGGTATTACACGTAGCCTTGATTCATCTAATGATACAAAAAGGATTATATTTCGTTCCTGTGTCTATGAAATGAATGCTCTACCAAGAATAGAGTGCGTGAAATACTGATAGAAACCGCGAGGTGGTATATATAAAGATCTGTGTTCTATGATAAAGCAAAGACAATTTTAAAATAGATGTTGTTGTTTTTCATGAGGGACGGTCAGTGGAGGCCAGATGGTGACGTAGAACACACCTCCGTCAGGTGAGCAGGTGTTTTAGACTTGAGAAATTTTGTTTTATTGTTGTGTTGTTATCTCTGTTATCTCTGCACCTTGGCCCGGTGGTCGCTCAGGACGCCTTGTGGGGATCTTATATCAACTAGTTCTGGAGTTACTAAATTTATCTGGTTTAAAAAGTGCTCGTAACACAGGGCTTCAACCTTCACCACCACCAGCTGCCGTCTCTGTGTTCGGTGGCAGCTGGACCTCGAGGCTCGCCACAGAAAAACAAGATAGTATATATTTTACCCATGGCCAAAAATGACATACATACTTACATACATACATACATACATACATACATACATACATGCATACATACATACATACATACATGCATACATACATACATACATGCATACATACATACATACATACATACATGCATACATACATACACACTGTACACACAAATTACATACATACATACATACATACATACATACATACATACATACATACATACATGTTCAATAAGGATAATTGTGAAAAAGTGATCATCTCTATAATTTCTAATTTTTTCGTAAATCAAACTCGTCCGTACACTGGGGCGCTCATGCGGGTAATTAATCACAATACAAAATATAAATGACGAGCTTCACTATTAACCTAACCTAACCTAACCTAAAATGAAACACCATATTCTACGGTGTTTAATTACTTCGGCTTCAGTTAACGTTCATCTCCAGGAAGCTGGCCGGTTAGAGTAACATTTCCTTGTACTAAAACACCCATCTATATACAGTATATATATATATATATATATATATACTCATTGTTATAAAACAACACCCTTAAAGATTTAATAAAGTCTTACACAAGTTTACATTAAGACCTTCAGCTAACAGTTAACTTACAACACGCTGACCAATATAATATCTCTATTACATAACGACTTATATTCATGGCTCTAAGGTTAACTCCCTATAGACGATAATTAACAACAAGTAAGGTTATTTTACTCAAACAAATCAAAAAGTGTATTTTACTAAGAGTAAACCTTTTGTTCTAGCTAGACTTTGAGGGAGATTATCTTAACCTTGGTCTGTCCCCACTTAGACCCAACAAAGAAACATCTACTGCAATTTATACATATGATTAAGACTACTACCGTCAGCTGCCCGCGAGGTACCGTTAAAACAACCTTATGTTTGGTGACCTTGGCTACAGTAAAAATACAGTTGAGTGCTATTATCGACGTTTCCTTGGCTGAGTGAAGTAGCGGAAGTGTATAAAAACAGAACCTCCCCACCAGCCGCAGGAAATAAAAAACATATTTGTCTCGCGGAAGAAAATTAGTTGTCTTGATTATTTTTCTTTTGCCATTCGTAATTGTTTGATAAATTATTATTATTTTTTATTAGATAAGATGTTCATATGGTCGTGTTTTTTCTGTTATTATTTATTGTACGTGTAATATATCACTCTTTAAATGACTAAAACTGGTTAATTTTGTTCATAACGAAGACAGGCACACAACAACTATAATTAAATATTCCCAACCACTTTTTTTTACCAAACTATATTTTCCAACGATTGATATCAAGATTAATTTTTTCATCGAATTTCCTGCACTAGTCATCGTTATCAAAAATATATAAAATGAAAAGAAAAAAAAAGCTCTTGGGAATTAGAATTAAGTTCTATTCAGGTGTGGGTATTTAGCACCATTACAGAAGCCAAATTCCCGGCCCACGACGCTGCCAGACAGATAATGGACGGGCACACAACACCTCCTTCGTCAGATAGGATCAACCATAACAAGTAGAGCAGCCAGGCCTTCCCTCCCTCCCTTCCACGAGAGAGAGATGCAAAAAAAAAGGAAAAGAAAAGAATAGCGAAAAAAAGGGCTCAAAGAAGGGTAAAGGGATGGAAGGGTGGAGGGATGAAGGGTGAGGGAAGGGGAAGGGGTGGAGGGAGGGGTAAGGGTTGGAGGGGTAAAGGTGAGGGGTGGAAGGGCGAGGAGGGTGGAAAGGTGAAGAGCACGAGGGTGCTTCAAGACCAGAAGCTAGTTATTGTGTATGGGTGGAGGAGTACAATAGTGAGGATAATACCGGTGATGATAACAGTAATCCCGCCACCACCACGCTGTTGGACGGACACACCTCATCAACAACCCCCGTCCTCCCCACCCCTCTACCCTTCCAGAACTTCATCCCCACCCCTACAACCCCCAGACCCTGTCAGAACCTCATCCCCACCCATACAACCCCCCTGACCCCTGCCAGAACCTCAAAACCCCCTACAACTCCCTCCTACCCCTGCCACAACCTCACCTCCTACCCCTACAGCTCCTTCCTACCCCTGCCAGAGCCTCACCCCTATCGTCCCTCCCCTACAACCGCTCCCACTACCCAACCCTGTCGATATATCCCCCTCCCCTCCTTATCAAAGATCCTAGACGAGAATATAACTTTATCAGAATCAGATATCAGGGGTGTAGATAAAGGTTGGATTATAATGTATTTTGCAGATGTTGTGGGGATCTGATCGAAAGTTGGAAATGGAAGTGGTGGTTGTGTTTGGGGTGTCTTCGGAGAGGTAAGACGGAGGTGTGTGAGTGTGAGACAAATATATGTGTTTGTGTGTGCATGTGATTGTGTGTGTGTGTGTGTGTGGCAAGGCAGGAGTGTAAGTGTGGCAGGTATGTGTGCGTGTATGTGTGCGCGCACGTGGAGGAGTGGGGGTTTGTGGGTAGGGGGGCGAGTAGACACGCGCCCGTGAGCATTTCCTCAGCCCCTACTCCCACTCTTTCAACACCCATTCCCCTCCTCTAACCCCATTCCTCCTCTAACCCCATTCCCCTCCTCAACCTCCATTCCCCTCCTCTAACCTCCATTGCCCTCCTCCAACCCCATTGCCCCTCCTCTAACCCCCATTCCCCCCTCAAACCCCCACTTCCCCCTCCTCTAACACTCCACTCCCCCACCCCAGACTCCCCTTCACCGCCACTTGTTCAATCAACGCCAGCCTTCGCCTTAATCCTCTGACAAGTCACAATTTGCTGCTGCCTGAATCTGTTACGTCATTACCAGATGGGGAGGGGCAAGGGGGGAGGGAAGAGTGGAGAGAGAGAGAGAAGGGAAGGGGGGAGATAAGGAAAAGGGGAGAAGGGAAAGGGAGGGGAAGGATGGTAGAAGAGGGAACGGGTAGGGGAGACATCACATGGGGAGGGGATATGCGAGGTGGGATGAAGTTTGTGGAGGTGCAGGATGGAGGGAGGAGAAGCTATGTTGGGAGATGTTGGAGGAGGGGTTGTGGTGGGGAGGTGTAGAGAGGTTGCGGTGGGGACGTGAAGTAGAGAGGTTGTGGTGGGGAGGTGTAGAGAGGTTGCGGTGGGGACGTGAAGTAGAGAGGTTGTGGTGGGGAGGTGTAGAGAGGAGGTTGTGGTGGGGAGGTGTAGAAGAGAGGTTGTGGTGGGGAGGTGTAGAGAGAAGAGATTGCAGAGAGGAGATGGAGAAAGAAAACTTGTAGTAGAGAAATAGGATATAAGCACCACACACAACATACCTCCTCTACCTTCCTTCAGCTCACCAACACCTACGACTATTATCTCCCACAACTCATTAACACCGTCAACACCTTCAGACACACCACCTCTATCTCTCCTCCTCCACCAAGACACCATCTACAGGAAGTATGGCTACAGTGTGGTATTGTGATGGCACTGTAGTGAAGAGAAAACACAGCCTCATACAACACAACACAATACTGTATATATATATATATAACTAATAAAATGAAAGTTTTTATATATACGGTATAAATATATAAATCACTCGTGAAATATATAATCATTTAATTGAAACTGTTGGTATACACAGGCAGACAACACGACACCACCACCAATTATATTAAACACCAGTATCACAAGCCACAAGGGAAGTCATTTTCTTTACACTAAACTATCATTAAGTGTTGTAATTATACGCCACTTTCCCCGAATACTGTACATTAAACTCCACCCCTGTTTACTGAACCGCGAAAACTCCTTAAACTGAGTAAACAACATAATGACCAACATTCCACAGCATTGCTAAGTGAGGTTTTAAACAATATTTTTCAACTATTCCCCTAATCGAATATTAACTGTACTTGGTGTTAATATTTAGACTGTAATATTATTATTATTTTTACTTGTGGAATTTATTATTTGCTTAAATTAGGAACATTGAATATGGTAAGGTGTGTGTGTGTGTGTGTGTGTGTGTGTGTGTGTGTACGTGTGTGTGTGTGTGTGTATGTGTGTGTGTGTGTGTTTGTGTGTGTGTGTGTGTGTGTGTGTGTGTGCGTGTGTATGTGTGTGTGTTTGTGTGTGTGTGTGTGTGTGTATGTGTGTGTGTGTGTGTAAAGCTCACTGTTAAACCCATGCATACGCAAATTTTATGCCTGACCCATGCTCACAATTCCACGATTTACTCATGCCCCCGCCCACTTGACTCAACCTGACTCAAATATCCGTGACTAACCCAGACGCCCACAACTCACCCTCCCACCCACACACAACTCACTCACTCACCCACCCACCCACCCACACGCCTGCAACACCACCATAAAAACCAACCTGGGTGATTAATAGAACATGAAATTACTGGTAAAAACAACACGATGGCGGTGATTAAAAGCCTAACACTGATTTATGGGACTTTTCTTAATTCTTCAAGTACGTGGTAAGAAAGAGACGACCAGACAACGGCAGTAAACGCTTGAGTAGCCTCGAGAGGTAAGCTGAGGTAGGCGAAGGTGATGGGGGATGGCAGGCCGTATGTAGGGACAGGTGTGACTCAAGTGGGCAGGTGTGACTCAGGTGTGCAGGTGTGACTCAGGTGGGAAGGTGTGACTCAGGTGGGTAGGTGTGACTCAAGTGGGCAGGTGTGACTCAGGTGGGAAGGTGTGACTCAGGTGGGTAGGTGTGACTCAAGTGGGCAGGAGTGACTCAGGTGGGCAGTAGTGACTCAAGTGGGCAGGAGTGACTCAGGTGGACAAGAACGACTCAGGTGGATATACTGGGGTCGTGATGTGGATAAAGTGGAAATGGAAGGATTTTAGTGAGAATAATACTGGATAGGAGTATGGTAGGACACACACACACACACACACACACACACACACACACACACACACACACACACACACAGAGTCAACCCTGTATACCACCTCATAAACCCTTACTATGGAACAATGGGTCGTAAGCATCATCTTAAATACACTTGATAAATATATGATCAACTCGTCGACACAGGAGCAAGGTGAAGGTGGCCACTATAGGTGTGTCGTGACCTACACCTGTTGATGATGAAGTCATTTGTGGCGTCGTGTCTCCCACCTCCACACCTCTTCAATAACTTCTACTCCACTTTCTTCAGCATCATGGAGGCACAATGGAGTTAAGCCGCTCTTCTACCCCTACCCTTCACCCCCCCACTCCCCTACCTTTTCCCCAATCCCACCCCTATCTCCTCAGCCCCCCCCACCTTCTTGCACCCCAGTCAGAGGCATTACGTAGTTAAGAGGTAAATAATGAGAGCCTCAGCTGCTTTCATTGGGGGGGTGGTGAGGAGGAGGAAGGAGGGAGGTGGAGGGATGAGGTCAGAGGGGAGGAGGAGGTGGATGGAAGGGAGAAGGTGGATGGAGGGGGAGGAGGTGGATGGGAGGGGAGGAGGTGGATGGATGGAGGTTGGAGAGAGGGGGAAGAGGTGGGAGGGGGTAAGGAGGGGAAGAGGGGGACGAGGAATGGAGCAGGTGGGTCGTGGGTTCAATATGTGGCTTTATCAGAGCGTTCTCGACCATACACGGTTTATAGGCATTCAAATAGGTTGTATACGGTGGCCCTGATTACACCGTCACGGAACCTGCCTGCGGGGAGTCTCTCTTAAAGGCTTACGCGTTAATTCTTCTTCTTCTTCTTCTTCTTCTTCTTCTTCTTCTTCTTCTTCTTCTTCTTCTTCTTCTCCTTCTCCTCCTTCTCCTCCTCTTCTTCATTTCTTCTTCTAATTCTTCTTTCCATCCAACAGGAGATGTATCAATGGCTCCACCTGACCCGTATTATGCTTGGTACTAAACAAGACGACTCTGAAAGTCATCGATTTTATACCGCGACTCGAGTTTAATTAGTTTTTATCTTCTCTTTGGTTTACGTGAAATAAATCTTTAACTTACGAATTATTGACAATGCGAATTTGGTTATTGTCCCTTCCCCCATCCCTCCTGCCCCTCTCCCCATCCTTTCTGCCCTCTTTCCCATTCCTCTTGCCCCATTCCCCGTCCCTCCTGCCCCCCAAGTACCGGCATAAAGAGCATCGGCCCTACCTGGTGATTCTGAGGCCACTTTCAGCACCGGGTAGGCGAGGCGGCGGTCCGTGACTGACCCGTGGTGGGGAGACTATGGGTGTATTATGGTCAAGCTGGACTTACGATGGACAGAGGCGTTGGGATAATTTTTAAATATTTTTTTTTTTTTTTGGACTCTGGGACTAGATTAATAATTTGATGTTTTTTTTTCTGCTATGAGATTGATATAATTTTAAGACTATGGCAATCACATAGAATATAATACTGCTAAGACTACTACTACTACTACTACTACTGAAACTACCTATCTGCCCCACGATCACTACCAGTGCTGTAAAAAAACGTGTGTCTGGTATCCCAACTTCCGCTACACCTTCTGTCACTATTGAGCTCTGACTACTGGTACTGCTAGCGATGATATTACCATTCCAAACACTATGTGCTGAAGGCTTTTAATATTTTACTTCTCAAGATGAAATCCAAAGACTTTCAAGATCAATAAACACTCAAAAAACTTCACAGTAACACATTATAAACTCTACGGTAACGCCATTGCTGTAAACCGAAGCTCGACGACCTGAATCAAATGAACGAACACAAAGATATAAGACTCTTCCCTCCCCTCGCCTTCAGGAATATAAATTACCGCCTTGTGTCTGGTGGTGATCATCCTGTGAGTCGTAAGGAAAGCCACCGCGGATGACACACACACTGGAACATGAATCATGGCTTAATGATGCTTATTATCATACAGTGCCATAATTGAGTGCCGTGTCTGATAGGGTGTAAATAAGTGCTAGGTGGACCCCTATGTGCTGTGCTATGCTGTGCTAATGCTGTGCTATGCTGTGCTGTGCTGTGCTGTGCTGTGCTGTGCTCTTTCTTGCGTGTGCTAAGGCGTCTATTCACGGGAAAGTGATGATGATGATGGTGTTGTTTACTCTCACACACACACACACACACACACACACAAACACACACACACACACACAAACACGGCCTCTATGCTAATGTGTTGACTCTTTGCACCAGCACGCGACAGGTACACATAAAGACCTACACAAGCTTATCCCTGCACAGCCTCTCAAATTAAGCGATCTCTCACCTGCCGAAGATCATACGACCTTATTAAACTTCTCGACCTTATGTGACTACGGTTATCGGTCTTATCTAGGTAAAGCCAACACCTTAATCTAACCCTGACGTCATTTCGAGAAGACTTAAATCTATCCTGGTATATCTAACCTAACCTAACCTAACCTAACCTAACCTATAATGATTTGCTTGATGCCTTTGTTAAATAGAATTGGAATTTATTATTATCGGAACACTTGATGCATTTTTTAAACATTAAGCTGTTCTTCCCTAACCTAGCCTAACCTAACCAATGTCTCATGTTGTTTGGTTTTGTCTATTGAGTCACTTTATGCTCAAAATGCTACTCTTACTAAGGTAATATATATATATATATATATATATATATATATATATATATATATATATATATATATATATATATATATATATATATATATATATATATATATATATATATATATAAATCCTAAAATTACCTAAATTTATCGTGACCTTTAACCTTTCCTTAAAATTGTCAACAATTATACACTATTTACCATGACCTTATACATTACTTTAAAAGATGGCAACCCACAATACAAATTTCAATGACAATATTAAAATCTCCCAAAATTTATAATCCATTTAAATCCATTTATACACTACCTTTATAAAATCTAAAATACATCATCAAGCAAAACTTTACAACATATCATACACACGTTAAGAAAAGTCAATATCACAATTAAATATTTTACCTTAAGACAACAAATATCACTTTACAAATTCCGATGAGAATGACTTTCCACCTGAATTAAACAAACCTCCTTTTTTCCTTTTTTTCTTCATCTTCTGTGATATTAGTTAAAGATTTTCTCACTATTGCAAAAGCCTTTATCTTAATACCTGTCCACACCTGGTAATTAACACAAAACCAAATATACTCTGCTTTTAACTTCAGTCCACCGTGGAATATGAATTGCAAATTACAATGGCAAAAAAAAAAGATTTTATTCCAAATTTTAATATCATATTGAAAGATATTTCTTTTGTTTTTATAAGCGTTAATATCAACAGGTAAATTACCATGAATAAATTATTATTTCACCCTCAATATATATTCCCCCCTTATTTTAACTAACTCCAATATCATAAAACCTTTTCTCATCGTTTTAAAGTCTTTTTTTAGTTGCCAATATACCTCCCGAAACACTATATTATAACAAACACTCTCACTAAAACTACCTACTTTTTTTTTAATGCCTTCTCTTCTTCGCCTATACACACCTAATTACCTGAAACTCAATTTATATGCAATATGAAAAGTGAAAGCGAGTCCCATAGGTCAAACAGCTTGGTTGGGGAGATGTGGAGACAGTACACTGGACACTAAGCCTTGATACATAAGAAAGCAGTGTACTTAAATCGCCTTCACTTCCCTAATGAACGTCAGGTACTCGCTCACACCTGGGTCGACTTGGGGGTTGAAGGGAGGAGAAGGGGGGGGGGGAGTGTCATGGGTACAAACCAGCGACCTTTGATATATGATGCAAGATCTATATCCACTCATCCACCGCATTGCTTAATAATATAGAGGATCTAAAAAAAAAATCCAAGTGCTTTAAAACTGAAAATCATTAAAAAGAAAAAAAAGAAAAAAGAAACTCCTTTATAAACATCAAGTATTCATTTCCTTACCTTCCTCTATACTATTCTTTGTCTTCATTTACCTGTCGAATCATTCCTTCCCGTCTCTATTTTCTCAAACAAACATCAGTATCATTAAGACACATTTTCTCACTCGTATTTTGAAACCTCCTCTTCCTGTCTCCCCTACCCCTTCTCCCTCCCTTCCCTCTACCCCATACCCCCTCCTATCCCCCTCCCTCCCCTACCCTCTCCCCCTAACCTTCCACCTCCCCTCTCCTCTTTTTTTTGTTCTTCTTCACCTGTCCACACCTGCTAATTACCAGAAACCCGATACACACCGCTGTTGACTCAATGTTTCCTAATAGCTGGAGCGGTTTAAGGTTGACCTGTTCCTATTCTTGTTCCGTTCTTCGAGTCAACACTTGGCCTGCCAGGGGGTCAACACAAACCCTCCCGGAAAATGTTATTGACTCACCGAAACAAAGGAGTCGTCCCCTTTTGTTGTGTTCTATGATGAAAGTTTTTTTTTGTATCTTTCGGTAATGGAAGTTTTGTATCTTCAATCTGAGTTGTATCTTCAGTCTGAGTTTTATCTTCAGTCTGAGTTGTAGCTTGATGGAGGTTCTGTATCTTTCCTTCATTTCGAGTCAACCTTCAATACATTCCTTAACAAATCGAGTTAATTTTGTTAGAGAAAAAAAAGAAGTAATTTGCGATACTAAAAAAAAAAAAAATAATCATGATAACAATCTTCACTATCATCTTCCTCTCTGTTGATAGTATAAAAACTTTCCATACTTTCAATATATACCATTAATCGAAAGTAGAGAATGTGACGTAAATTAAAGTATAATTAGACGAATATTATTAAAATACTCATCCACCCGCTGCATAATCCAACACTTGACCAATATAATACTTCAATATTAACTACAATCATTATCAATATTTCTCATCATAATACTTCAATACTAACTACAATCATAACAATATTTCTCATCATAATACTTCAATATTAACTACAATCATTATCAATATTTCTCATCATAATACTTCAATATTAACTACAATCATTATCAATATTTCTCATCATAATACTTCAATATTAACGACAATCATTATCAATATTTCTCATCATAATACTTCAATATTAACTACAATCATTATCAATATTTCTCATCATAATACTTCAATATTAACTCCAATCATTATCAATATTTCTCATCATAGTTAACTAGTAAACTTGGTATATTTACATAGATAAGGAAGCTAGAACCCATGAAAATAATATAACCATCATTGTGATCTTCCCGGCCAGGTAAATATAACTACAGGTGTGGCTAAAGGTGTGGTTAATTTTCTCTCAGCACCATCACGGCCCAGGTAAGATCACACCACACCTCACTATATAATGAGGTACAGTTCACTCTAAAGGTAATGTTATATTGATAAAATAATATATAATAATTTAAACACAGGTGATTGATGGAAGGTAATGAAGAGATTAGGTAAAAGCCTTACAAATTATACATTCGTCTTGCAGAGGTTAGATTTAAACCACCATCCTGTATGGGATAAATTTAAACCACGTCTGCATGGATTAAAGTTAAACCATTGTCTGCATGGATTAAAGTTAAACCATTGTCCTATTTGGATTAAAGTTAAACCATCGTCCTATATGGATTAAAGTTCAACCATCGTCCTATGTGGATTAAAGTTAAACAATCGTCCTGTATGGATTAAAGTTAAACCATTTTCTGCATGGATTAAAGTTAAACCATTGTCTGCATGGATTAAAGTTAAACCATTGTCCTATTTGGATTAAAGTTAAACCATCGTCCTATATGGATTAAAGTTCAACCATCGTCCTATGTGGATTAAAGTTAAACCATCGTCCTCAAGGAATAACTTGACTTCGTGCACTAGGTGAAGGGAGTAATAGTAAGTGAAGGCTTAACTCATCGTACTCAGGCGATTAACATATCGTACTCAAGGAATTAACTCATCGTTCTCAAGGGATTAACTCATCGTACTCAGGCGATTAACATATCGTACTCAAGGAATTAACTCATCGTTCTCAAGGGATTAACTCATCGTACTCAGGCGATTAACATATCGTACTCAAGGAATTAACTCATCGTTCTCAAGGGATTAACTCATCGTACTCAAAGGATTAACTCCTCGTACTCAAAGGGATTAACTCATCGTACTCAAGGGATTAAGCCATCGTACTTAAGAGTATAAACATCACCTCACTATCTAAACCCAAACATAATTTTAAATAATATTATAGACCAATAATATTTACTGTACTATAACACCTTCACACATCTCATAATTATACTACATGGATTATAGCACCAACACACACACCACCTCATAAAATTATAATACAGCTATCATAGTCTAAGTAATCGACTACTTATGGGTATAATTAACTGTTGAATTTAAATAATCGATTATACTCATCACCAGCCTCAGAAATTATAGCATTTATCGATAGACGGAGCCAATATATTGTTAGTGATAATTTATGCTATAATAGGATTATAATTCATAGTATACATGATTGATTCGCGTTGGTAGTTATTAAGGCTGAGCTGTTACACCTGGAGAGATCAGGTAACGAGGGGGGGGGGGAAGAGGACTGAGGAAGTGAGATTAGGTAAAAGTACTATGGCCATTTAAGCTCAGTTTAAGCTCAGGATATTGTAGTTATCTGAGCTTAGGGAACAATAGAGCCCTTTAAGTTTAGGGTATAACGAAGCTATTTGAGATTTGGAAATAATAAGCTCATTTGAGATTAGGAAACGGTAAAGTCAAGTCAAGTACTGTCGGTAAGAGACTAGGAGTGAGCTAAGAAGAGTGAGATTGAGTTTATGTATGTATGTATGTATGTATGTATGTATGTGTGTGTGTATGTCACCATCAGGTAGGCGAGGATAAGGGGGGGGAGGGGAGGGGAGGGAGGGGGGAGATGGGTGGTGGATGAGTACAAAGAGCCACTCAAAGTACTCAAGTCATCGCCAGTAATCAAATCAGTTTACAGTGACTGGCTCTCAATGGTTGCTCAGGTGTTTTGGTTCAGTCAGTTCGAAGCTTCGGTCCAACACCTTCCCACACCACGACTTAGGTCACTTAAGTCTTATTTCCTAATCTATCGGTCATTATCACATGTCTTTAGTTATCGGTTGTTCCAGTTCCTCCTTTATCAGCCATAATTGATGTACTTTTATTATCATCATCATCATCATCATCCTCATCCTGTTCTTCTTCCTCCTCATCATCATCATTATTATTATTATCGTCACACTCTAAAAAAAAAAATCATCTCTTTTCATCATCCTGGGAAAAAAAAAATTCCCGTAGTATATTTTTATGTACGATATTCTGATTCTATGTTGCTGTATGTGTTAAGATATGTTGACACTCGTCCTGGGATTAAACACAAAACATTTACACATCGTGGATACTAATGTTTACATCTGGGACCCAACACGTGCTTTTTAGGTGATTGTGTGTGTGTGTGTGTGTGTGTGTGTGTGTGTTTTACCTTCTCCTCCTCCTCAATCTCTTTCCTCTCGCCTTCTCTTTGTCATCCTCTGTCATCATACCTTTTATCGCCCCATCATCTCTTTCTGCTCTTCTTCTCTTCCACTTCCTCCACCTCTTCTGCTTCCATTTCCACCCCCCCTTTCAATTTCTCCTCCCGCTCCTCCACTTCCACCTCCAACTCCTCCTCTTCCACTACCTCCTCCTCTTCCGCTTCCACCACCACCTCCTCTTCCTCCTCTCCCACTTCCTCCACTTCACCAACCACCTTCCCCTTCCCGCTTCATTAAGAAAACCCCAACCGACTAACTGATTAATACTGATTAATTAATTTACCTTCCATGAAACATAACAACAACAAAAAATAAAGGGTTTAAGAAGACCAGGATGTGAGCCACGGTTTTGGCGGCTCATTGTGGCTCAGGTGTACAGGTGGGCGGGGCGTTGAAAAGAGATGAAAGGGGAGGAATTTTCATGAGTTTTCGTCTATTGATCTTGTCATTCTCGTCATACCCAATATCCTGCTTGTTTTGTGGTTAATGGTAGTGCTTAATTAGGGGATTAAGGTATTCAATAGGTGTGTATAGATAAAAAGAGAAGAAAAGAAAAATTGGTGTATGGATGAAAAATGGTGGGAGATTTAGGGGGGTTTAATCCTCTTATAGATGATGTGTTCCACAGTAGCTCACGACCGCGATGTTCATTTGTTATAAAGTGTTTATAGATAGTACGATGTTCACTTGTTATAAGGTGTTTGTACAGTGCGATGTTCACTTGTTATAAGGTGTTTATAGATAGTGCGATGTTCATTTGTTATTAGGTGTTTTTACAGTGCGATGTTCACTCGTTTTTAGGTGTTTATAACTGTGATGTTCACTTGTTATAAAGTGTTTATACCTGTCGGAATAGAGAAGACAAAAACTCTGATTTCTAACCAATTCCTTCATCAATATTTTCCCCAAAAGTTGACCCACGGAATCATTTACGCCCACAGTGTAGCAGTAGTTGATAAAACATTATAAAAAATTATTTATTTGTCCATTAAACCTCCAGGTAACACGACGGATTTACTGTATAAACACACACCTTGTTACCTGTTTATATCTCTCGGGGCTGGTGGCAATGACAGCAATAGACCCGCAATAATAACACCTATTACATTATTTTTTATAGTTAGATTGTTAAGAATAGAAATAGAACAATTATTACCATTTTCGCAGTTTCTATTACTACCATTGTCATAACTACTCACAGTAACAACAACAAAATATAATTAATAGAATCATCTTGGCCTTGACATTATTACTGGTGACGATTACTGTTATCAATATCTCGTTTCTATTCTTTTACTTCTGCTTCTTGCTTTATGTTGAGGGCAATACTACTACTACTACTACTAATAATAATAATAATAATAATAATCACTATCATTATCATTACAGACATATGTTACAAACTGGACGGGGTAAACAACACAGAACAGACGTGATGTAGCAACTCTAATGATAATCCCGGTGCCGAGTTGAGAAGGTGTGGGAGGGAAGGGAAGGAGAGGGAGAGAGAAGGGAGGGAGGGGAAGGAGAGGGAGAGAGAAGGGAGGGAGGAGAAGGAGAGGGAGAGAGAAGGGAGGAAGGGGTAGGAGGGAGGAAGGGGTAGGAGGGAGGAAGGGGTAGGAGGGAGGAAGGAAGGAAGGGGGAGGGAGGGGATAGAGAGGGGACAAGGAAGGAAGGGGTAAGAGGGAGGAGAAGGGAGAGGGAAGGAGGGTAGGTAGTGTATAGATGGAGTTATCTGTCTACTTCTACCCCCTCCTTCCTTCAGTCACCTTCTCTCCCTGGGTCAGACACTCCCTTCCTCTCCAACCTTCCTTCCCTGTCTCCTTCTCTCACTTACTCCTTGTCTCCTTCCTTCCTTCCCTCCCTAGGTCCATCCCCTCCTCCATCTTCACTCCCTCGATCCACTAGTCACTGGAAGGGTTGAAGCTATAGGCCCTAGTACCTACCCCCCCCCCCAACCTCTCCCTCGGCATCTTCACAATATCCGAATTATTAACAGATTTGAAAGTTACTGTATTAAAACCTTCATTGTGTGTAATCAGAGACGAATAAAAGATTAATTTAATACCAATGGTCATTATGATATAGCCTGACTACATCCGACATTCCTTCGTCAGTAGATCGGTAAAGATATTGTGATCTAAAATCTTAAAACATTAATATTTTAGTCAATATAAATAACACAATAAATATTTTAACATGTTAGTGTTGTGTAAATGCAATTATTTGGTAGTGTGTATAGAATGACGCCATATGTTCAACAAGTCGAGGCACATTGTCCTGGTAGAGATCTAGGGAATTATCAAGGCCGGAGTCGAGGTTAGTTACCACTGTCTTCCACTTGAGCTCCTCCCCTCCCCTCCCCCACACTCTCAGACGATGCTTGATTGCAACTCTCGGCTGGGAAGTTTTACCTGGTAATGTTACAGGCACACTTGAGAACACAAAACAAGAGAACCTGCTGATTCTCATAACAGAGGAGGCAGGTGAGGTGGGCAGGTAGGGCAGGTGAGCACAACCGGCCCCCTGGCGTGTTATTACTCCACTTTCCTGCAATCTATCAACATGCTGAAGAAACAAGGAATTGCACACACACACACTTGTTGACTCGCTGGCCTCACCAACATAAGTGTTGCTCCTCCACTCTCCAGTTCTGAGTCGTTGGCCAAATTTTCGTCAGGAGTCCTGCTTGAACTACATTATTCAGACCCTTCAGGTGGTTGACTAAGACTGAACAGATTTTGTTGATGTGTCTGACGTTACTATTCTCCAACAGTCGGAAGTGTAGGGTGTAAACATGAGCCACAGAGGCTCAAGTAGTCCAGGTAATACACATGTGTTTGTCCTCACATTGTTTTACGAGTCTTCGTCAAAAGGTTTTCCAAGGTTTCAGCAGTCAAAGAGAATACCGTAAGTGACGTTATACAACACTATGCGAGGCTACACACACTGGGGGCAGCGTTGTTGAAGAGAGAAGTTCACTTTATAATCTAATAGTCACGTCAGCTCGAATTACTGTCCACCGAGTAGGATCATATGATAATCCTCCTGGTGGTGAGCCTCGCCCGCTGCTCTTTAAGCCGGCGGCGGTGGCTGAGCTGGAGTGTTTCCCGAGTCCTGGCCAAGTGGCTAACCTTGCCTCCCTGAGGACCTATGAGTGGCGACAGAGATCCTACTTAGAGGTCGCGGGGGAGTCAAAAAGATCCCGCTGAGAGTCCTTTACATCCTTCCTGGGGATAGCATAAACACTGGGCTCAATGAAACCCACGTTTAGTGGACTAGGGCCCAGAGGAACACTCTTGGGAGCCACAAGGGCGCCATCAAGTCCCCTCCTGCCGCCTAGGGAACCAACCCAGAGTCACTTTTATCCTGTCAGTATCAGATGAGACTATTACACGATGCTGTCCTGTCTAAATGTAACCTGTGTGTGTGTGTGTGTGTGTGTGTGTGTGTGTGTGTGTGTGTGTGTGTGTGTGTCTATAATAGTATTCCAAGAGACAAAACATATCACAATAACATCAGAACATAAGGACTCACAAGACTTAAGACACTGCAGTAAAGAATCTTCGTAAATCCTAAATAGAACTTCACCTTTGGTTAGTCAACGATATACAGAAAACCATATTCTCACATGACATAAACAATACCCCAACTTTCCTCAAATTCCCCCTTATAAAAAAACTAGAAATTTTCGACTTGTAAACATTAAAAGATGCCAGTTTCTGCTTATACGGAAACCTACAGCAACTCCTGAATTATTTATCAGCAGTAGTACCCACTGAACCTTGTCTAAAAACCAACACAACTCTAACTTAAATAAAATTCGTGATTTGAGAGGTACTCCAGCCTGGCCTCAAGTGTTCGGTGTAAATGGCCAAAAAAAAAAAAAAAGCACACAGAAACTCTTAAGGAACAAGTAAGACAAGGCATAATAAGTAACACACAAGACATAATAAGTAACACCTTCTCACTAAACTTAAATTGTAAGATTTCGTAAACAAGTTATATGAGAAATTTAATCATCTAAGAAATCAGTAAATCAGTAAAATAGAACACACTAAAATACTTCCAAGTAATAATGACCTTAAAATGTAAATTATTCATAAAAAAATATTGACTAACCTAACCTAACCTAACCTAACCTAACCTAACCTAACCTAACCTAACCTAACCTAACCTAACCTAACCTAACCTAACCTAACCAAACTTAACCTAACGTACACAGTAGTTGTTTCAATGCTCTTTTTACGCCATATTGACTTCGAGTTTAAGTGAGAATGTTTAATTTCACACATCATTACCGCAGGGTGGAAAATCCATCGCAGGGAACATTTTTCTTTTTTGAGAAAGTGTCATATTTTAGGTAAGGTTAGGTTAGGTTAGGTTAATTGAGAGGGTTGGTTTGGTTGTAGTTGACTTGTGAGCCGTCATATACCTGTACCTGGACTTGTACCTGTACCTAGACCTGTACCTGGACTTGTACCTGTACCTAGACCTGTACCTGGACTTGTACCTGTACCTAGACCTGTACCTGGACTTGTACCTGTACCTGGACTTGTACCTGTACTAGACCTGTACCTGGACTTGTACCTGTACCTAGACCTGTACCCGGACTTGTACCTGTACCTAGACCTGTACCTGGACTTGTACCTGTACCTAGACCTGTACCTGGACTTGTACCTGTACCTAGACCTGTACCTGGACTTTGTACCTTACCCAGACCTGTACCTGGACTTGTACCTGTACCTAGACCTGTACCTGGACTTGTACCTGTACCCTGACCTGTACCTGAACTTGTACCTGTACCTGACCTGTACCTGGACTTGTACCTGTACCCTAGACCTGTACCTGGACTTGTACCTGTACCTAGACCTGTACCTGGACTTGTACCTGTACCTAGACCTGTACCTGGCTTGTACCTGTACCTAGACCTGTACCTGGACTTGTACCTGTACCTAGACCTGTACCTGGACTTGTACCTGTACTTAGACCTGCACCTGGACTTGTACCTGTACCTAGACCTGTACCTGGACCTGTACCTGTACCTAGACCTGTACCTGGACTTGTGCAGCACTAGACCTGTACCTGTACCTGTACCTAGACCTGTACCTGGACTTGTACCTGTACCTGGACCTGTACCTGGACTTGTGCCTGTACCCTGACCTGTACCTGGACTTGTACCTGTACACCTAGACCTGTACCTGGACTTGCACCTGTACCTAGACCTGTCCTGGACTTGTACCTGTACCTAGACCACCTGGACTTGTACCTGTACCCTAGACCTGTACCTGGACTTGTACCTGTACCCAGACCTGTACCTGGACTTGTACCTGTACCTAGACCTGTACCCGGACTTGTACCTGTACCTGAGCCTGTACCTGGACTTGTACCTGTACCTAGACCTGTACCTGGACTTGTACCTGTACCCAGACCTGTACCTGGACTTGTACCTGTACCTAGACCTGTACCTGGACTCCTGTACCAAACCTGACCTGACTTTGTACCTGTACCCAGACCTGTACCTGCTTGTACTGTACCTGTACCTGCTTGTACCTGTACCTACCGCCCTGACTTGTACCTGTACCTAGACCAGCACCTGTACCTGTACCCCTGTACCTGGACTGCCTGTGCCTGGACCTGTACCTGGACTTGTACCTGTACCTAGACCTGTACCTGGACTTGTACCTGTACTAGACCTGTACCTGGACTTGTACCGTACCTAGACCTGTACCTGAACTTGTACCTGTACACCTGTACTGCTACCTGTACCTAGACCTGTACCTGGATTGTACCTGTACCCAGACCTGTACCTGGGACCTTACCTAGACCTGTACCTGACTTGTACCCCTGGACCTGTACCTGGACTTGTACCTGTACCTGGACCTGTACCTGAACTTGCACCATACCCAGACCTGTACCTGGACTTGTACCTGTACCTGAGACCTGTACCTGAACTTGTACCTGTACCCTAGACCTGTACCCGGACTTGTACCTGTACACCTGACCTGTACCTGGACTTATGCCTGTACCTAGACCTGTACCTGGACTTGTGCCTGTACCTGGACCTGTACCTGGACTTGTACCTGTACCTGAGCCTGTACCTGGACTTGTACCTGTACCTGACCTGTACCTGGACTTGTACCTGTACCTGAGCCTGTACCTGAACTTGTACCTGTACCCAGACCTGTACCTGGACTTGTACCTGTACCTGAGACCTGTACCTGAACTTGTACCTGTACAGACCTGTACCTGGACTTGTACCTGTACCTGAGACCTGTACCTGAACTTGTACCCATACCTAGCCTGTACCTGACCTGTACCTCCTAGACCTGTACCTGGACTTGTACCTGTACCTGACCTGCACTGACTTGTACCTGTACCCAGACCTGTACCTGAGCTTGTACACATGCCTAGACCAGCACCCAGACTGTACCTGTACTGAGCCTGTACCTGGACTTGTACCCACCTGACCTGTACCCAGACTTGTGCCTGTACCTGAGCACCTGCACGGACTTGTACCTGTACCTAGACCTGTACCTGGACTTGTACCTGTACCTAGACCTGTACCTGGACTTGTACCTGTACCTGACCTGTACCTGGACTTGTACCCAACCTGTACCTGGACTTGTACCTGTACCTAGACCTGTACCTGGACTTGTACCTGTACCTAGACCTGTACCTGGACTTGTACCTGTACCCAGACCTGTACCTGGACATACCTGTACCTAGACCTGTACCTGGACTTGCACCTTACCCAGACCTGCCTGGACTTACCTGTACCACCCAGCACCCAGACTTGTACCTGTACTGACTTACCTGCTACCTGTACCCAGACCTGTACCTGCTTATACCTGTACCTAGACCTGCCTGACTTATACTGTACCCAGACCTGTACCTGAGCTTGCCTGTACAGACCTGTACCTGACTTGCCTGTACCTAGACCTGTACCCGACTTGTACCAGACCTGTACACCGGACTTGTACCTGTACCTAGACCTGTACCTGGACTTGTACCTGTACCTGTACCTGGACTTGTACCTGTACCTAGACCTGTACCTGTACCTAGACCTGTACCTGGACTTGTACCTGTACCTAGACCTATTTCCTGCTCTTGATGTGTGTTTTTATTTTTACTTCTCCGCTGCTATACGCTTTGTTGGTTAGTTATCTTACCCTCCCGACCTTTTTCTCTTCACTCCCTTTTCTCTCAGCCTTCCCTCTCCTCCCTCCGCCTCCCCACCCCTACCCTCCTACCCTCCCATCCACTACCACCTCTCCTTCCTACCCTTCCCTTCTCCCTCCCCTCTCACCCCTTCCCTACCACCACCCTCACATTCCACCCACCATCTCTCCGTTCACCCCTCCTCTCTCCTCTCCTCCTCTCTGTCACTACCCTCCTCCCTCCCTCCACACTTCCCTCCTCTTTCTCACCTTCCTCCTCCTACCCACTCACCTCCCTGCCCCCCCTCCTCCCCAGGAGACAAAGACAATGAGGTGCTGCACAAATGAAACATAACTCGCCCATTCCTGCAACACTTTGAAAATAACAAACAAAACCAGACAAAGACAACGAACAAAGGCTTGGGGGTGAGAACAGTGTATAGTGATGGTGGTTCGTGGTGGAAGGGTTGGTGTTAGTGGTGGTGGTTGGTGGTTGAGCAAAGGTGTTAGTGGGCAGCTCTCCTTCCCTCACTTGCCCAGTCAGTCAGTCAGTTAGTCAGTCAGTCCTCTCCATCAACCTCTCCTTTCCATCAACCCCCTCCATCATCTCCCATCAACCTCTCTCCCCAACCTCTCCTCCATCAACCCCCTCCATCACCTTTCACCTCCCCCATCAACCTCTCCTTCCCTCCCTCCATCACCTCTCCCTCCCATCAACCTCCTCCCATCAACCTCTCCTCCATCCAACCTCCTCCCATCAACCTCTCCATCCCTCTCCCCATCAACCTCTCCCTCCATCAACCTCTCCCTCCCATCAACCTCTCCCTCCATCAACCTCTCCCTCCCATCAACCTCTCCTCCCATCAACCTCTCCCCTCCCCATCAACCTCTCCCTCCCATCAACCTCTCCCTCCCATCAATCTCCCACCCATCAACCTCTCCTTCATCAACCTCTCCCTCCATCAACCTCTCCCTCCTATCAACCTCTCCTCCCCATCAACCTCTCCCTCCCATCAACCTCTCCCTCCATCAGCCTCTCCCTCCCCATCAACCTCTCCCTCCCATCAACCTCTCCTCCATCACCTCTCCCCCATCAGCCTCTCCCTCCATCAGCCTCTCCCCACACCTCCTCCCCATCACCTCTCCCTCCCTCCCATCAACCTCTCCCTCCCCATCAACCTCTCCCTCCCCATCAGCCTCTCCTCATCAACCTCTCCTTCCCCATCAACCTCTCCCTCCCATCAACCTCTCCTCCCATCAACCTCTCCCTCCCATCAACCTCCCTCCATCAGCCTCCCCATCAACCTCTCCCCCCATCAACCTCTCCCTCCATCAACCTCCTCCATCAACCTCTCCCTCCATCAACCTCTCCCCTCCCATCAACCTCTCCCTCCCATCAACCTCTCCCTCCCCATCAACCTCTCCCTCCATCAACCTCTCCCTCCATCAACCTCTCCCCCCATCAACCTCTCCTTCATCAACCTCTCCCTCCCATCATCTCCTCCTATCAACCTCTCCCTCCCCATCAACCTCTCCTCCCATCAACCTCTCCTCCCATCAACCTCTCCCTCCCCATCAGCCTCTCCTCCCCATCAACTTCTCATCACCTCTCCTTCCATCAACCTCTCCCTCCCATCAACCTCTCCCTCCCCATCAACCTCTCCTCCCCATCAACCTCTCCCTCCCCATCAACCTCTCCTCATCACCTCTCCTCCCATCAACCTCTCCCTCCATCAACCTCTCCCCATCAACCTCCCCACCCTCTCCCTCCCATCAACCTCTCCTCCCCATCAACCTCTCCCCATCAACCTCTCCTCTATCAACCTCTCCTCCATCAACCTCTCCTCCCCCATCAACCTCCCTCCTCTCTCCCTCTCTGCCTCTCCTCCCATCAACCTCTCCCTCTCCATCAACCTCTCCATCAACCTCTCCTCCCCATCAGCCTCTCCCCTCTATCAACCCCTCTCCCTCCTATCAACCTCCCTCCCATCCACCTCTCCTCCCATCAACCTCCTCCCATCAGCCTCTCCCTCCCATCAGCTCCTCCATCAGCCTCTCTCCCCATCAACCTCTCCCTCCCATCAACCTCTCCTCCCATCAGCCTCTCCCATCAGCCTCTCCCCTTCCCTCTCCCCTCCATCAACCTCTCCTCCCATCCAGCCTCTCCCTCCAACCTCCTCCCCCATCAACCTCTCCCTCCCATCAGCCTCTCCCTCCTATCAACCTCTCCCTCCCATCAGCCTCCTCCTCCCCATCAACCTCTCCACCTCCTCTCCTCCCATCAACCTCTCCTCCTCCAACCTCCCCTCCCATCAACCTCTCCTCCCATCAACCTCTCCTCCCCATCAACCTCTCCCTCCCATCAACCTCCCTCCATCCTCTCCCTCCCACCTCTCCTCCCATCAACCTCTCCCTCCCATCAACCTCTCCCTCCCATGCCTCTCCCCCCATCAACCTCTCCCTCCCATCCAACCTCTCCCTCCCATCAACCTCCCCTCCCCATCAACCTCTCCCTCCATCAGCCTCTCCCTCCCCCCATCAACCTCTCCTCCCATCAACCTCTCCTCATCAACTCTCCTCTTCAGCCTCTCCTCCCATCAACTTCCTCCATCAGCCTCCCTCCCATCAACCTCTCCCCCATCAACCTCTCCCTCTATCAACCTCTCCCTCCCATCAACCTCCCACCCATCAACCTCTCCCTCCCCATCCTTCCTCTCCTCCCATCAACCTCTCCCTCCCATCAACCTCTCCCCATCAACCTCTCCCCTCCTATCAACCTCCCTCCCATCCAACCTCTCCCACCCATCAACCTTTCCTCCCATCCTTTCTCCTCCCTCACACTCCTCCCATCCTCTCTCCCTCCCATCGCTCTCCCTCCCATCAACCTCTTCCCTCCCATCCTCTCCCCATCAACCTCTCCCTCCCATCAACCTCTCCTCTCTCCAACCTCTCCCTCCCATCAACCTCTCCCACCCCATCAACCTCTCCCTCCCCATCGCCTCTCCTCCCCATCAGCCTCTCCCTCCCATCAACCTCTCCCTTCTATCAACCTCTCCCTCCCCATCAACCTCTCCTCCCATCAACCTCTCCCAGCCTCTCCTCCATCAGCCTCTCCCTCCCATCAACCTCTCCTCCCATCAACCTCTCCCTCCTATCAACCTCTCCCTCCCATCAACCTCTCCCCTCCATCAACCTCTCCCTCCTATCAGCCTCTCCTCCCCATCCTCTCTCCTCCCATCAACCTCTCCCTCCTATCAACCTCTCCCTCCCATCAACCTCTCCTCCCATCAACCTCTCCCTCCTATCAGCCTCTCCTCCCCCATCAGCCTCCCTCCCATCAACCTCTCCCTCCATCAACCTCTCCCTCCCTCAGCCTCTCCCCTCCCCATCAACCTCTCTCCCCATCAGCCTCTCCTCCATCAACCTCTCCCTCCCATCAGCCTCTCCCTCCCCATCAACCTCTCCCCTCCCATCAGCCTCTCTCCCATCAACCTCTCTCCCTCCTATCAACCTCTCCCTCCCCATCAGCCTCTCCCCCATCAGCCTCTCCCTCCTATCAGCCTCTCCTCCCATCAACCTCCTCCATCCCCCATCAGCCTCTCCCCTCCTATCAACCTCTCCCTCCCATCAACCTCTCCTCCCATCAGCCTCTCCCTCCCATCAACCTCTCCTCCCCATCAACCTCTCCCCCATCAGCCTCTCCCTCTATCAACCTCTCCCCTCCATCAGCCTCTCCTCCCATCAGCCTCTCCCTCTATCAACCTCTCCCTCTATCAACCTCTCCCTCTATCAACCTCTCCCTCTCCATCAACCTCTCCATCAGCCTCTCCCTCCCCATCAGCCTCTCCCCTCCCTCCAGCCTCTCCTCCATCAACCTCTCCCTCCATCAACCTCTCCCTCCCATCAGCCTCTCCATCAACCTCTCCCTCCCCATCAACCTCTCCCTCCCTATCCAACCTCCTCCCTCCCCATCCAACCTCTCCCTCCCTCCTCTCTCCCTCTATCAACCTCTCCCTCCATCGCCTCTCCCTCCCATCACCTCTCCTCCCATCAGCCTCTCCCCTCATCAACCTCTCCCCTCCCATCCTTCCCCTCCCTCCCCATCAACCTCTCCCTCTCCATCAACCTCTCCATCAGCCTCTCCCTCCCATCCTCTCCCTCCTATCAGCCTCTCCTCTATCCAGCCTCTCCTCCCCCATCAACCTCTCCTCCATCAGCCTCTCCTCCCATCAACCTCTCCTCCCATCAGCCTCTCCTCCATCGCTCTCCTCCCATCATCCTCCTCCCATCAGCCTCTCCTCCCATCAGCCTCTCCCTCCCATCAACCTCTCCCCTCTCCATCAGCCTCTCCTCCTATCAACCCCTCCCTCCCATCAACCTCCTCCCCATCAACCTCTCCCCTCTCCAGCCTCTCCCTCCTATCAACCTCTCCCCTCTATCAGCCTCTCTCCCTCCCTATCAACCTCTCCCTCTCATCAACCTCTCCCTCCCATCAACCTCTCCTCCTATCAACCTCTCCTCTCCATCAACCTCTCCATCAACCTCCCCTCCTATCAACTTCTCTCCCTATCCTTCTCTCCCTCCTCTCAACCTCTCCCTCCATCAACCTCTCCCTCTCCCTCCAACCTCTCCATCCAACCTCTCCCTCCCATCAACCTCTCCCTCCCATCAGCCTCTCCCCCATCAACCTCTCCCCTATCAACCTCTCCCTCCCATCAACCTCCCCTCCCATCAACCTCTCCCTCCCATCAGCCTCTCCCTCCCATCCATCTCCCTCCCATCAACCTCTCCCCCCATCAACCTCTCCCTCCTATCAACCTCTCCTCATCCCAGCCTCTCCCCCATCAGCCTCTCCTCATCGGCCTCCTCCCATCAACCTCTCCTCCCCATCAGCCTCTCTCCCATCAGCCTCCTCCATCAGCCTCTCCCTCATCCTTTCTCCCTCCTATCCTTCTCCCTCTCCGTCAGCCTCTCCATCAGCCTCTCCTCCCCATCAACCTTCCTCTATCAACCTCTCCTCCCATCAACCTCTCCCTCCCATCAACCTCTCCCCTCATCAGCCTCTCCTCTCCCATCCTTCCTCTCCTCCTATCCAGCCTCTCCCTCCCATCAACCTCCCTCTCAACCTCTCCCCTCTCCATCCTCCTCTCCATCAACCTCTCCTCCCATCAGCCTCTCTCCATCCAGCCTCTCCCTCCATCAGCCTCTCCCCTCCCATCAACCTCTCCCTCCCAACCTCTCCTCCCATCAACCTCTCCCCTCCCCATCAACCTCTCTCCCTATCAGCCTCTCCCTCCCCATCAACCTCTCCCCTCCCATCCAACCTCTCCCTCCCTATCAACCTCTCCTCCCATCAGCCTCTCCTCTCATCAGCCTCTCCTCCTCACCTCCCTCATCAACCTCTCCTCCCCATCAGCCTCTCCACTCCTATCAACCTCTCCCTCCCATCAACCTCTCCCTCCTATCAACCTCTCCTCCTATCAACCTCTCCTCCATCAGCCTCTCCCTCCCCATCAACCTCTCCCATCCTATCAACCTCTCCCTCTCCATCAGCCTCTCCATCGCATCCTCTCCCTCCCATCACGCCTCCTCCTCCTATCAACCTCTCCTCCTATCAGCCTCTCCCTCCCATCAACCTCTCCCTCCCTATCAACCTCTCCCTCTCCATCAACCTCTCCATCAACCTCTCCTCCCATTTCTCCCTCTATCAACCTCTCCCTTCTATCAACCTCTCCCCTCTCCATCAACCTCTCCATCGCCTCTTCCTCTCCATCCTTCTCCATCAACCTCTCCTCCCATCAACCTCTCCTCCCCATCCAACCTCTCCCTCCCTCCAACCTCTCCCTCCCATCAACCTCTCCCCCCTCCCCATCATCTCTCCCCTCCCTCTCCCCTCCCATCCAACCTCTCCTCTCATCAACCTCTCCCTCTGTCAACCTCTCCCTCCCATCCTTCTCCCTCCCCATCAACCTCTCCTCTATCAACCTCTCCACTCCTATAGCCTCTCCCTCCATCAACCTCTCCCTCCATCAGCCTCTCCTCTCCATCAACCTCTCCTCCCATTCTCTCCTCTCAACCTCCTCTCCTCTCTCCATCAACCTCTCCCTCCCATCAACCTCTCCCTCCATCAACCTCTCCTCCCTATCAACCTCTCCCTCCTATCAACCTCTCCCTCCATCAGCCTCTCCTCTCCATCAACCTCCATCGCCTCTCCCCTCCCATCAACCTCTCCCTCCTATCAACCTCTCCCCTTCTATCAACCTCTCCCTCTCCATCCAACCTCTCCATCAACCTCTCCTCTCCCATCCCAACCTCTCCATCAACCTCTCCTCTCCATCAACCTCTCCCTCCCATCACCTCTCCCTCCCATCAGCCTCTCCCTTCCATCAACCTCTCCCTCTCCATCAACCTCTCCTTCCTACTCTCCATCAACCTCTCCATCCCAACCTCTCCTCTCCATCAGCCTCTCCCTCCCATCAGCCTCTCCCTCCTATCAGCCTCTCTCCTATCAACCTCTCCTCCTATCAACCTCTCACTCTTCATCCTCTCCCTCTCCATCAACCTCCATCCCTCTCCATCCCCTCTGCCTCTCCTCTATCAACCTCTCCTTCCATCAACCTCTCCTCTCCATCAACCTCCTCCTCACCTCCCTCCATCAACCTCCTCATCAGCCTCTCCTCCCATCAACCTCCTCTCTCCATCAGCCTCTCCTTCCATCCAACCTCTCCCTCTCCATCAAGCCTCTCCATCAACCTCTCCCTCCCATCAACCTCTCCCTCCTATCATCCTCTCCCTTCTATCAACCTCTCCTCTCCATCCAACCTCTCCTCCTCTCCTCTCATCAACCTCTCCATCCTCTCCTCCATCAACCTCTCCTCTCTCAACCTCTCCTCTCCATCAACCTCTCACCTCTCCATCAGCCTCTCCCTCTCCATCACCCTCTCTCTTCTCATCGTCCCCATTTTTTCATTATGCTCAATCAATTACTCACCCTCTTCAATCTCTATACCTCTCACTCTCCTCCCCTCCTGTCCTCTCACCTCCCCGTCCTCTCCACCCTCCCCGTCCTCTTCCACTCCCCCGTCCTCTCCACACCTCCCGTCCTCCACCTCCCCCATCCTCTCCCACCCCTCCCCGTCCTCTCTACCCCTCCCCGTCACTCTCCCACCCCTCCCATCCTCTCCCCCTCCCATCCTCTCACACCTCCCCTCCTCTCACCCCTCCCCGTCCTCTCACCTCCCCGTCACTCTCCCCCCTCCCCATCCTCTCACCTCCCCATCCTCTCCCCTCTCCCCACCTCTCCCTCTCCCCGTCCTCTCCCCACCCTCCCATCCTCTCCCCCCTCCCCCGTCTCTCCCCCCTCCCCGTCACTCTCCCACCTCCCCATCCTCTTTCCCCTCCCCGTCCTCTCCCCTCTCCCCATCCTCTCCCACCCTCCCCCGTCCTCTCCCACCTCCCCGTCACTCTCCCCCTCCCCATCCTCTCCCCCCCTCCCCATCCTCTCACACCTCCCCGTCCTCTCCCTCTCCCCCATCCTCACACCTCGTCCTCTCACACTCTCCCCATCACTCTCACCCTCCCACTCCTCTCCCCTCCCCATCCTCTCCTCTCCCCGTCACTCTCCCCCCTCCCCGTCCTCTCCCCCTCCCCCGTCCTCTCCCACCTCCCCGTCCTCTCACCCCTCCCCGTCCTCTCCCCGTCCTCTCACCTCCCCCATCCTCCCCACCTCCCCGTCACTCTCCCCACCCCCTCCCCGTCCTCTCCCCCACCCCTCCCGTCACCCTCTCCCCCTCCCATCCTCTCACCCCTCCCCGTCACTCTCCCACCTCCCCCTCCCTCCCCCTCCCATCCTCTCCCCTCTCCCCATCCCACCCTCCCCGTCCTCCCACACCCCCCCCATCTCTCTCCCTCCCGTCCTCCCACACACCTCCCCGTCCTCCCACCCTCCCCGTCCTCCCCTCCCCGTCACTCTCCCTCCCCCCCATCCTCTCCACACCCTCCCCGTCACTCTCTCACCCTCCCGTCACTCTCCCACCCCTCCCCGTCACTCTCACACACCCCGTCCTCTCCCCTCCCCGTCTCTCCCACCACCCCGTCCTCCCCACCCCCCCGTCCTCTCCCACTCCCATCCTCTCCACCCCCTCCCCGTCCTCACCCCTCCCATCCTCACCCCACCACCCGTCACTCTCCCTCCCCATCCCTCTCACCTCTCCCATCCTCTCACACCCCTCCCATCCTCTCCCCCTCCTCCCCATCCTCTCCCCCCTCTCCCCCCCGTCCTCTCCCCCCCTCCCCATCCTCTCCCCCACCCCGTCCTTTCTCACCTCCCATCCTCCCCCTTTCCCTCCTTTACCGCCTGTTTCCATTTTGTAATGTATTTCACCACTACCTTTACACCTCAATTATGCTCTTCATTAATTCCTTTATTAATTTTTCTTCTAAATTTGTTTTTCTGTGTCAGGTAGTAGTGATTGGTAGTAGTTGTGTTATGTGTAGTATGTGTGTGTGTGTGTGTGGCTTGTATGTGTATGTATGTATGTATGTATGTGTCTTATGTGTGTATGTATGTATGTCATGTGTTATATATTAGTATATATGTTATATTATGTATGTATGTATGTGTATGTTATGTATGTATATGTGTATATGTCTTAACATATGTGTGTATGTATTGTGTGTGTGTGTGTGTGTATGTATTTATGTGTGTATGTGTGTTAATATGTGGTAGTAAATGGTAGTAGAAGTAGTAAAATAGTAGTAGTGAATATCTATCTTCTTCTT
>NW_024748353.1:0-2852 GCF_018991925.1 Homarus americanus
GCAGCATGATACTTCACAGATGGCTTGGTGGATCCAAAACATCATACATCCGGAGCGGCCTATACACCGGTAGACTCCTGAAAATTTTTTGAAAATTTTCAAATCTTCAAAATTTTCCAAAAATTTTCAAAATTTTCCAAATTTTCGAAATTTTCGAAATTTTTCCAAAATTTTCCTGAAAATTTTCCAAATTTTCCAAAAATTTTCAAAATTTCAAAAAAATTTTCAGAAATTTTTCCAAAAATTTTCAAAAATTTTCCTACCTGAAAATTAAAATTTTTCAAAATTTTCAAAATTTTCCGAAAATTTTTCAAAATATTTCAAAACATTTCCTAAAAATTTTCAGAAAATTTTCCAAAATTTCTAAATTGTTCACAATTTTCAAAAATGGTTACGTAGTTCCTCCACCATGGAGCTTCCACCAGCCACATTCAAAATTACCGACCTAGGCGATAGTAATTCCTACCTCCAGAAGGAGGACTCAAAAATAACTCTGGAAGCCACCGAGACACCGGCAGATGCAGCATGATATTTCACAGATGGCTCGGATCCAAAACATCATACATCCGGAGCGGCCTTTCACACCTGGTCAGATTTTCTGAAAATTTCGAAATTTTTCAAAATTTCAAAAATTTTCCAAAAATTTCAAAAATATTCAAAATTATCCGAAAATTTTCAGAAATTTTCCAAAATTTTTCCAAAATTTCAAAAATTTCACAAAATTTTCAGAAATTTTCCAAAAATTTTCCAAAATTTTCCAAAATTTTTCAAAATTTTCCAAAAATTTCAAAATATTCAAAATTTTCAGAAAATTTTCCAAAAATTTTCCAAAATTTTCAAAATTTTTTCAAAATATTTCAAAACATTTCAAATTTTTCAGAAAATTTTCAAATTTTCCTGTAAATTTTCAAATTTTTTCAAAAAATTTTAAAAATTTTCCAAAATTTCAAAAATTTTCCAAAATTTTTCAAAAAATTTTCAAAATTTTTTCCAAAATTTTCTGAAAAATTTTCAGAAATTTTCCAAAAATTTTCAAAATTTTTAAAATTTCAAAATATTTCACAATTTTCAGAAAATTTTTCAAAATATTTCAAAACATTTCCTAAAATTTTCAGAAAATTTTCCAAAATTTTCTAAAATTGTTTAAAATTTTTCAAAAATGGTTACGTAGTTCCTCCACCATGGAGCTCTCCACCAGCCACATTCAAAGTTACTGACCTAGGCGATAGTAGCCTACCTCGAGAAGGATGACCTCAAAAATAACCTGAAGCCATAGCCACTGAGACACCGGCAGATGCAGCATGATATTTCAGATGGCCTGGTGGATCCAAAACATCATACATCCGGAGCGGCCTTCACACCCAAGGTCAGATCCTCTGAAAATTTTTTCAGAAATTTTTCCAAAAATTTTCCAAAATTTTCCAAAAATTTTCACAAAATTTCACAAAATTTTCAGAAAATTTTCCAAAAATTTTCCAAAATTTTCCAAAATATTTCAAAACATTTCCCAAAATTTTCAGAAAATTTTCAAAATTTTTCCCAAAATTTTCAAAATTTTTCAAAAAGATTTCAAAAATTTTCCAAAATTTTTCAAAAATTTTCCAAAATTTTCCGAAAAATTTTCAGAAATTTTCCAAAAAATTTCAAAAATTTTTCAAAAATTTCAAAATATTTCACAATTTTCAGACAATTTTTCAAAATATTTCAAAACATTTCCCAAAATTTTCATAAAATTTTCCAAAAATTTTCTAAAATGGTTTACAATTTTTCAAAAAATGGTTACGTAGTTCCTCCACCATGGAGCTCTCCACCAGCCACATTCAAAGTTACCGACCTAGGCGATAGTAAAGCCTACCTCCAGAAGGAGCACCTCAAAAAAATAACTGGAAGCCATAGCCACCGACACACCGGCAGATGCAGCATGATACTTCACAGATGGCTTGGTGGATCCAAAACATCATACATCCGGAGCGGTCTTCTACACCCAGGGTCAGACCCTCTGAAAATTTTTTGGAAAATTTTCGAAAATCTTCAAAAATTTTCAAAAATTTTCGGAAAATTTTTCAAAATTTTCCAAAAATTTTCAAAAATTTTCAGAAAATTTTTCAAAATATTTCAAAACATTTCCCAAAATTTTCAGAAAATTTTCCAAAATTTAAAATTTTCCAAATTGAAAATTTTCAAAATTTTCGTGGTTTTCAAAATTTTCCGAAAAATTTTCAAAATATTTCAAAACATTTCCTGAAAATTTTCAGAAAATTTTCCAAAATTTTCTAAAATTGTCTTCACAATTTTTCAAAATGGTTACGTAGTTCCTCCACCATGGAGCTCTCCACCACACATTCAAAATTACCGACCTAGGCGATAGTAAAGCCCACTCCAGAAGGAGGACCTCAAAAATAACTCTGGAAGCCATAGCCACCGAGACACCGGCAGATGCAGCATGATACTTCACAGATGGCTCGGTGGATCCAAAACATCATACATCCGGAGCGGCCTTCTACACCCAAGGTCAGACCCTCTGAAAAATTTTCGGAAATTTTCGGAAATTTTTCAAAATTTTCCAAAAATTTTCAAAAATTTTCAAAAAAATTTCAAAAATTTTCCAAAAAATTTCAAAAATATTCAAAAATTACCCGAAAAATTTTCAGAAATTTTCCAAAAATTTTCCAAAAATTTCAAAAAATTTCACACAATTTTCAGAAAATTTTCCAAAAATTTTCCAAAATTTTCCAAAATTTTTCAAAATATTTCAAAACATTTCCCAAAATTTTCAGAAAATTTTCAAAAATTTTCCCAAAATTTTCAAAAATTTTCAAAAAAATTTAAAAAATTCCAATATTTCATTATTA
>NW_024748354.1:0-10676 GCF_018991925.1 Homarus americanus
TTGTCACTGGTCATGTTTTCAGTAAAGATTTCTTATGGTTGAGATTTTTGTGGGTTTCTATTATTCTTGGATATGGGAGGCAAGACAAGACTTTCATTTTTAACTCTTTGAAAATTAAAGAATGCATTGCATTTGGAAGGGGGAACCAATGAGTTATCATCATAATCAAACAGGAACCGAGGATGGTAAATACGTTTCCGGAGTGTGGTAAAGCCTAACTGATAAAATCCCCCAAATGTAGACTCCGTAAAGATGTTTGTCCTCAACACAAGATGGTAGGTAAATATTCTTATGGAAGATATTTGAGCAGCAGAACTTTTTACACACGGTTATGTCTTGTGATTTGGCCAATCCCTCCCACCCCCAGAGACAGCATGACAGCGTGTGTCGTCTGTCTCCACTCACGTATTCTCCCGTTACACACATGCACGACCCAGAAATGCTGTGACACATCGTAAATTTAGGAATCAAAGAATACAATAGATATGAAGATATAGGTGAGATGTTTGATAAAAGTAACCAGAGTATTCCTTAAGTATTAAAGTTCAAATTTTACACTTCATTTCTACTTTTCTTTTTTGAAAGTTCACAAATATTTTACGGGAGAAACAATTATAAAATGGAGTCACGGAAGACTTCAGAGCCTTTCATTGATAAAAAAATCTCTAGTACACGAACCTATATTTAGCCTTTGTAAACATATAAATCAGCTGTTTTAATGACGCCACGGCAGGAATACACACTTGGTGCATCCTTCACAGCGATACTGACTCCTTCCTCCTGATGTTTATATTGGAGAAACATGTACACAGTATTCCGACACACTGATGGTGGGTCGGTGGCCTCCACGTTATAGTAATATATTAGACTGACCTGTGAAGATCAGTTCTTTAAGAATTAACTAAACTTTATCGTGTAGAGTCTTCAGGTTAATAAATGTCATAACCTGAAGCCACTTGTGAATGTTTGACAGAACTGTAGTACGTCATTTTTATATCTGACACAGCCATCATTCACTGGCTGGCCTAAATTCTGTACTGATAGACTGACCATCAGGTTTTACTGGTTCTGGGTTCAGGGCTCATCATTGCAACATCGATGTCTCTTTTTTTTTTAAGTTAAAATTCCCAAAATTTGGTTTAATAAATCTCTCTTTTCTAATAGGAATCCAATATTTCAGGTTTAACTATAAATCAGTTCATAATATATATCAGTGTTTACATATACGCGAGAGTCGAAGCGTTTTCTTGTGTTGATGAAATTGTTTTCATTTTTTCTTTTTTTACCAATTTGCCTTGCGAGGTGGTTAGTTTATTGGGCACTGGTGCATCCTGTTCGAGGCGAAAAGCAGAAGCGTTTACATCACCCAACAAGGAAGCATGCGGAGTTCAAGCTTGCTTTTGTGACTCATGCGTTAAGGGCATTAGTGAATGAAGGGCACTTAATGGTCTAAAGCCACATTGAGATTCAGGGAGGAAGTTTTCCGCCTCACGAAGAAGTTTGTTTAGGAGGACTCGGGCGATAATCTTGACAGCTACGGACAGCAGCGAGATCCCACATGCCTTATTTTTAAACCATTCGTTTTTAAGTTTGCAAAGCCTGCGCTGCGCCTCCGCTTTCTTCCTGTGGAAAGTATCAGCTTTGATCCGAGACTTAGGGTTGTTCAGCCAGTCACTTAAAGCAGCATGTTCATCATCGTTGAGTACACTGATTTCCGGGTAATTTCATCAAACCAGTCCTGGTGTATTCTTTGGATCTGGCCGAGGGTCTCTGCAGGTTTTTGTCTTGACCGTGTCGAGAATATCCCATTCAGCACTGGGATTTGGGTTGTTTGTTATCGGGTTGTTCAAGCTGCTCTCTGAAAGCATGTGCTACCACTGGATCATCTTAACGCTGAGTGTTAAAACTTCTTCTGGAGGATTGTTGCCTTCGCCGTTTTGGGGCGACGTGAAGTGAGAGCTTAGCTCTGACGAGCCGATGATCAGTGTCGCAGTGGTCTGAGCTACACATGGCACGGGTGATGAGGACATTTCGGCGATCTCTTTCTCTGACAATGGTGTAGTCAATGAGATGCCAGTGTTTGGATCGTGGGTGTTACCAAGAACTCTTGAACTTGTCGGCCTGCCTAAACAAGGTATTGGTGATAGTGAGGTTGTGTGCAGCACACTTGCTGAGGAGGAGTACGCCGTTGGGATTACACTTGCCTAGTCCGTTTCTCCCTACGGTTCCCTGCCAAATGTCATCGTCTCTGCGAGCTCTGGCATGGAAGTCACCTAGGAACACAACCTTGTTTTCTTTGGGGATAGAGGTTAGCACTCTATCGAAGTCGGCGTAAATGGCCTCCTTGATGCCATCCTCTATATCCAGTGTTGGGGCATATGCACTGATGAAAAAGGCATGGTGTGAGTGATTAAGTGGGACTCGAAGCGTCATGAGGCGCTCGTTGATCCCAACAAGCATTTCAGTTAGCCTGTGTTGGATGTGTGGACGAATGGCAAAGCCAACTCCATAAATGCGGTTTCTCTCCTCAGCAGGTTTACCCTTCCAGAAGAAGATATAGCCAGACCCCTGTTCTACGAATCGTTCCTCGTCTGTGAGCCTGGGACTCATTAATGGCTGCAATGTGACGTCGATGTTATACCTAGCCAGCTCTTTTGCCACAAGGGCAGTTCTTCTTTCAGGACGGTCATATGTGCCAGTATCCAGAAGGGACCTGACAATCCATGTAGCGACTACAAGAGGGTGTTTATTTTGTTTTTGTTTTGATCTTTGATTATAATTGTGTTTTCAACCGCATAAGGATGAACTTACTGGGTGGGATTACCCAGTCAGGTTGATTCTATAGGCAGGATATGTTTCGGGAATCCTTTCTAGCCCCTTCCCAATGTGGGGTGAGCAGAGTGGCTCCTCGAAAGGGATGCTCAGTAGCACAGACAGGACCAGATTATACTGCTGCCTAGATCCCAGTGCCTAAACAACCGTCTTCCGCGCCGTCCCTGTGCAGAATTGTGACTAGAGACTCCCGGCAGTCATCTCTGCCCCGTTCCCCGTCTCCACTCGTCCGTCGCCATAGGAATTTTGGGGATATACAGTAGGTGTTTTGATGATGAGTAGTATGATGGCTGCACTTGAGATGATTTATGTGGTGAGGCAGGAGTGCAGGCTACAACCACACATCTTGGCCCTCCCTCTTCCTGATCCAGTGGTGCAAGTATTGCAACGACTGGGGAAAGGAAGAGTAACCTTAGTAGCCTGTCCATCGTGCATTGCCTTTGTATGCCGGTGTAGTCGTTGGGTTTCCATGGTGGTCACCTCTTCCGCCTACACTGCAAATGGGATCTTGTTGGAGCTCTGTAAGCATGTCTGCCTGATGCGAGGCTCCACGGAAGATTTTTCGTTCTGGGTTTACTCTCGTAGCCTTATACCTACCAAGAATAATCCGGAAGGTAGCGAGGCAATGGTTGGTAGGCGCCAGGTAATGTCCACATGCCAGTGGGCTTATGCACCGTCCCTCTGGGGCCCACTGTTACTCCGAGATCCCCTGCTGGACTATCTTGGGTCCAGAAGGCACCCAGTTACCGTGTGTTGCCACGAGGAGGCACAGCAGGAGTCTTGATGGTGAGGAGGCATTGTACTGGCAGGGAAGACTTACTGTATGCATGTTAAGTTGCTTCCCTGTTCACCACAATGGCTAGCCAGCGGCGGCAGCTGAAAGCGAGAGGGAGCAAGGAGTGCTTGCACCTTAACACTAACATAATGCTGCCACACTAAACGCATTTCACCACCCTGTGTGCGACACACACACACACACACACACACACACATTATTATTATATTATGCTGGGGCCGCAGTCACCACTGGATGTGGGCCAAGGTTACTGTGCCGAGGTCACTGGGCCGAAGTTACCATGGGTCGACTTCATGTGTATCATACAAACACAGCTGTAATAAGATAGTGCTATATTCAATACAGGAAGTTAAAGTGATCATACGTTTAGCCAGAAAATTTCCCACTGTCCGTGATCATAATTTTACAGAATAGTTTTACAGACAACCTAAACTAACTTATACTAACCTAAGCAAATATTATTGAGTTCTTAGAAATTGTGCAACGAGTAAAGGCTATTGCCAACACAACAAACACCCTGAGTTAACGATCACTACACAACACACAATTGCCTTCACTTCGTTTCATTTTGTGAGATTCAGTGATGAGTGTGTTCGGCAAGGTGAGAATTTCTTATTTGATTTAAAAGTTTAGTGTTTACAAATTAGTTCTCTTATTATACTGAGGTGTGTGTTTATAGTGAAATTTGAAATACTTAAAGAGTAAAACACGAAGTTCAATGAAGAGGATATAAAGGTTGTTCATATGTATTAATGAATATATCTTATTCATACATTAGGAAATTTAATTTGTCAAACCTACACAAAAGTTAAAAAAAAAAATCTTACGAACATGACAAATCCCTCCTTTCTCCACTTTCATCTGAGCTATACCATATTGGTACAACATACACATCATCCTAATACAGTAAAACCCTTTGTTAGAAGCTGATATTTTGCTCAATAATGTGGGCGTAATGACTTTATCAACTATTATTACAAATAGACAATTTTCGATTGCACACACACACACTTGCACATACACACACACACACACACACTTGCACATACACACACACACACACACACACACACACACACACACACATACACGCGCGCGCGCGCGCAAAATTCAGCCAGGTTAAAAAGGGAGAGGAGGGAAAATACCAAAAACAGATATAGGTGTTGAGGAGGAAGGTCGAGTGTCGCCATTACCAAGTGCTGGACGTGAGACATTAAACTTCTTAATGGTCAACAAAAACTTGAAATGGCTCACTTACACTTAAGAGATGTGTTCAGCCGTCGTGCACTGGAGCTGCGTGTTTGTGCGTGCGTGCGTGCGTGTGTGTGTGTGTGTGTGTGTGTGTGTGTGTGTGTGTGTGTGTGTGTGTGTGTGTGTGTGAAATTTTGTTTGTATAATTTTGTTTGTATATATGCTAACATGTGTAGTGTTGGGTGTTGATTGCCTATGTGCGTAAAGTCATGAAATCGTTTACACACATTAGTGTGTGGCGATTGAGCGACTACAGCTCTCATCTCCGGTCCTAAGCGTTGCCGATTCTCGCTTAGGGCACCCAAGTTAACCTAGCTGTGAACGGGCACCCACCAAAACATTCTGCCTCCCTAAGAACCAAAAGTTTAGTAACACTATTAGCTGTATCCGTCCCCAATTACACGTGTGTTAAAATTGATTTTTTCTCTTAATTTGTAAGCTGTTAGAAAACATAAGAATTCACGAATTTTGCATAGAGAGATATCATACCGTCCAATAAGGCATCCCAGGATTAAAATGCCCTTGTATGCCATCTAGATTGTACGATTCTTACCAATATTACATCTCATAGAACAAGACAAGATTTTACGCGTCTCTTTCATCTTCCGAGGAAACTGTATCACAGACTCCAACTTAATTATACTTTCTGACATGAAGACCTCTACACGCTGTCCTCACTGAGTGTATCGTGGCGAACAATGACCTCTACACGCTGTCCTCGCCGAGTGTATCGTGGCGAACAATGACCTCTACACGCTGTCCTCGCTGAGTGTATCGTGGCGAACAATGGCCTCTACACGCTGTCCTCGCTGAGTGTATCGTGGCGAACAATGGCCTCTACACGCTGTCCTCGCCGAGTGTATCGTGGCGAACAATGACCTCTGCACGTGGCTGTCCACGCTGTCCTCGCTGAGTGTATCGTGGCGAGCAATGACCTCTACGCTGTCCTCGCTGGGTGTATCGTGGCGAACAATGACCTCTACGTAGTGTTCGTGGTGAACAATGACCTCTACACGCTGTCCTCGCTGAGTGTATCGTGGCGAACAATGACCTCTACACGCTGTCCTCGCTGAGTGTATCGTGGCGAGCAATGACCTCTACACGCTGTCCTCGCCGAGTGTATCGTGGCGAGCAATGACCTCTACACGCTGTCCTCGCCGGGTGTATCGTGGCAATGACCTCTACACGCTGTCCTCGCTGAGTGTATCGTGGCGAACAATGACCTCCACATGTTGTCCTCGGTTGGTGTATGGTGGCGAATAGTGACCTCCACACTGTCCTCGTGTATCTGAATGACCTCTACACGCTGTCCTTGCCGAGTGTATCGTGGCAAGCAATGACCTCTACACGCTGTCCTTGCCAAGTGTATCGTGGCGAGCAATGACCTCTACACGCTGTCCTCGCTGAGTGTTTCGTGGCGAGCAATGACCTCTACACGCTGTCCTCGCCGAGTGTATCGTGGCGAGCAATGACCTCTACACGCTGTCCTCGCCGAGTGTATCGTGGCGAACAATGACCTCCACACGCTGTCCTCGCTGAGTGTATCGTGGCGAGCAATGACCTCTACACGCTGTCCTCGCCGAGTGTATCGTGGCGAACAATGACCTCCACACGCTGTCCTCGCTGAGTGTATAGTGGCGAGCAATGACCTCTACACGCTGTCCTCGCCGAGTGTATCGTGGCGAACAATGACCTCCACACGTTGTCCTCGGTTGGTGTATGGTGGTGAATAGTGACCTCCACACACTGTCCTCGCTGGGTGTATTATGTATCTTTGTCATGCTCATACAGAAGTACTTATGTAATATTAAGTCTTTATGCCTGACCTTGGAGTTACCGTAAATACTCCTTGTTTACTGTGTTATTAAGTCTAAATTACTATGTTGTACAAGGGTGCTAGTTGGCAAGGTTTAGAATATATACTGTATACTATTTAAATGTTGAGAAACGTAACTTCTTTGTGGGAGTTAGAAACAAAAGCTTATTGTTTGGGTAACAGCTGTCTGTCTGTCTGATTTATTCAGGAAGTTTAGGAGAATTTCGGAAAAGGGGAAATTTTATATACGACACTGACATGAAGAGGAACACCAGGGATATCACAGTCAATTTAAGTGGTGGGTTGTTTAATCAGCTCGCGCCTTGGGACATCACTTATTCCATCCTCAGAGCAAAGCCTAAAAGGTTACTTTACTGACCCGGGGACACGCACATTTTTCGATATTTGAACAAGCTAAAATCCGTCAAACCAGCATAACAGCATAAGAAAATTTTTGTTTGTTTGTAGAATTCCTCTGTAGAAATAGAATATTTACTTGTATATAACTCAAATAATGGTGCAATATATATATATATAGGGCATCCCAGGGTTCGATTCCTTGCTGGTGAGGTCGTTGATTATATGTTCAAAGTCCGCGTGTTAAATGGACTAAAAATGAAGTATATATATATATATATATATATATATATATATATATATATATATATATATATATATATATATATATATATATATATATATATATATATATATATATCTTGATAAAATCACACGGGAAAATAAACAACGGAGCACCTTAACAAGTCTTTATTCAAGACATCTTCAGGCAACTGTTGCTCTGAAAGATTTCTTGATAAAGAACAACAGAATTATCTTATCACGTTTTCATTGTGGATTTACATGATATATATATATATATATATATATATATATATATATATATATATATATATATATATATATATATATATATATATATATATATATATATATATATATATATAAAGCAGACCTAAAAAGCAGTTAGTTTTAAATATATTTACATTTTAATTTATATAATCTCGTTTTATTAATTTTAGTACATGATAATAATTGCGGTGTCATAAAAATTCTTCATGTTTTCTTCATATTTTACCTAATATTAGAATTCTCACGGATTTCAGTCCAGAATTACAGAGCGTTATGTATCAGAAAGCAAAAACTTAATAATGTTGTCTGTACACAGCTTAGTTTACCCTCCCTCTTTTTGTTAGACCTTGACCGTGCAGCGTAATATTTAAATAATGTTATATGCTAAAAATAGACCAGACGAGACTTACCATAATATTCTCCAAAAACGGAAGTAAATGTATTCTTGACTGGCACAGCATAATAAAAAATGTGTGTAATTTTGGGGGTAAAATAAATTCCCTTACATTCATATGAAACTTTCGGTAACAACTTTGATTGAACTATTTATTAAGGATAAATCTTAATAACACAAGTTATAATCTTGATAATGTGAAAACCCACGAGACAGTTATCAGTAATGTTGTATTGTACTTAACATAATATACATTTTTAACTATTAATACTATGTGAATTTGTATAAGATTACCATAAATATGACAACACCGAGATACAACCTTTTCTTCAGTTCTTTTAACTTAAGTTTTTGCAATTTTTTTTCCCAGTTTTGTGTGTAGTTCCCACTTGTTTTTGTTTGTCCACTCGACTTATTCCTTTCCATTTTCTTTGCATTTTTTCTTCAGTATTTCCTCTTCATCTCCTTTTTCATTCCCTCGTTTTCAGATTTCTCGATTCATCCTCACCCTTTTCCTTCCGTTTTCTTCCATTTTCCTTTATTATCTGTTCTCCCTTCCTACATTATTCCTAGCTTCTATCCCTCCTCCTTACCTTCCTTCTCTTTCATATTTAATATATTAGTGTCATTATTACGTACCGGTACAGTAAAGAACAAGGTCATCATGGTTTGTCAGTTTCGCAAATAATCACATGGAAATTTATACACGGTGCAAGCAAAAAATACTAATTCGAAATAAATATCCTTTTAGCTAAACCCGACAAACGATCACATTACGCCGGGAGTTACACGGGATATGTATAAACAGGAACTAAAGTTTTAAAAGAAGGATGCCTCTTACAAGGTAGCTCAGGGGACCAACAAGGCCCAGCTGCTCACCACCTTACTGTGGCTACAGCGCCTTCTGCTTACTAATATACACTGTATTATATTTATAAGGTATATGACTGACTAAGCAAGCAAGCACACACGCACGCCAGCACACTCTCTCTCTTACTTGTGGTTATACTTGTGGTAAATATAAGGTGTTTTTTTTTCAAGGATATAAATGATAATATTCCTGCCAATATTTGCACAAGAGCTGCCACATTATGGTGTAAGAGGAAGGCCAGCCTGAAGGTCACATAGACGTAAGTTCCTTGGAGATTTAGAGCAGCTAACGCCAACACGACCACACCCTTAGTCAGAGATGGGTATGATCCGGTGTCAAGGAGTAGCCTAGACAAATAGAACTAATGTGTCTTCTTGTCTCTAACTACTGAAGGATAGACAGAGAAATTCCATAACAAAAATAAAACGATCCAAACCTATAATTTCACCGTACCAGGAGATCGAAACTAAGGACAACTACGATCTTTCAAGACGAGTGTACTGGTCCACTACACTTATAAATATTAACTTTTATCTGCTTTATTTACAACATTCATCAACGTACAACAATGCATAAAACGCCTCTCACCCCCCACACACACTGTATACTATTAGATATATATGTAGGCGTTATTTCATCAAGAGAGAGAGAGAGAGAGAGAGACATCACTCACTAAAACAGTAATGTATTGTTGACATTTATTCTGATCGGTGATATATATTTATTTCATGGCAGATGTAAATAAACACACACACACACTGTTCGTTATAGTTAATCATCCTCTCATACATTTACTAAACAAATCGAAAAAAAATACAGTGAAGTGTTCATTTAATGTGGATTATACGGCCAGTGAGGGGTACAAAATGGCTGTAAGTAATGGAGGTGTTATTTAATGGAACAAACTGGACTTCGTATACATCTGATGGAACAAAGTGGACTTTTATACAGCTTCTTGTATGTCTATTGGTGCAACTGAGATTTTGGCCCAGACTTTGATGAAATTGGTAGTCTAGTATATATGTTGACACATACTCAGCTTCTGGTACAACCGCATACTCCAGCTTTTGGTACAACTGTTGACACATACTCAGCTTCTGGTACAACTGTTGACACATACTCAGCTTTTGGTACAACTGTTGACACATACTCAGCTTCTGGTACAACTGTTGACACATACTCAGCTTCTGGTACAACTGTTGACACATACTCAGCTTCTGGTACAACTGTTGACACATACTCAGCTTTGGAATTTTACAACTGTTGTACTCAGCACCTGAACAACTATTTGGCTTGCACTTTCTAGCTTCTGTACAACTGTTGACACATACTCAACTTCTGGTACAACTGTTGACACACACTCAGCTTCTGGTACAACTGTTGACACATACTTAGCTTCTGGTACAACTGTTGACACATACTCAGCTTCTGGTACAACTGTTGACACACACTCAGCTTCTGGTACAACTGTTGACACACACTCAGCTTCTGGTACAACTGTTGACACATACTCAGCTTCTGGTACAACTGTTGACACACACTCAGCTTTTGGTACAACTGTTGACACATACTTAGCTTCTGGTACAACTGTTGACACATACTCAGCTTCTGGCACAACTGTTGACACATACTCAGCTTCTGGTACAACTGTTGACACATACTCAGCTTCTGGTACAACTGTTGACACATACTCAGCTTCTGGTGGGGCGACACATGGAACTCATATTAAGTCTTTTCCAATAACCAACGACAAGAGTATCTATTGACAATGTTGAGAGGAGTGTGAGGATTTTCGTTTGCTGCAGCACCTGTCACTTGGGCGGCGACGTTACTGTGTTGGATGAGA
>NW_024748355.1:0-11868 GCF_018991925.1 Homarus americanus
ACAACACCTCAGAATAACCTGAGACAACAAGAATCCTCAGTGGCCTGAGACAAAATAATACCTCGAGTATATGACCTGGTTAACAAGAATACATCAAGAAGTATGACCTGAGACAACAAAGGCCCTCAAAATATGACCTGAGATAACAACAACATAAAGAATATAACCTGGAGACAACAAGAATACCTCAGGTATGACCTGGACAACACGAATACTGAAGTGCAGCCTGAGATATAAGAATACCTCGAATTGTGACCTGAGATAACAGAATACATCAGAGTATTACCAGAGACAACATGAATACATCAGAGTATATTACAGAAAACAAAAAATACTGCAGGTATGACCTGAGAGACAACAAGATACATCAGAGTATGACATACAGAACAACACAGATACACATCAGAGTATGACCTGAGACAACATGAATATCCAGAGTATGACCTGAGACAACATGAATACATCAGAGTATGACCTGAGACAACAAGAATACCTCCAGAGTATGACCTGGAGACAACAAGGCTTCAGAGTGTGACCACTGAGACAACACAGATACATCAGAGTACAATATGAGAGACAACAAGAATACTGTCAAAAGTACATTTCTGAGACAACAAGAATACCTCAGTGAGCCTGAGACAACAACATCAAATTGTGACCTGAGACAACATGAATATTACATCAGGTATGACCTTGAGACAACACAGGCCATCAAGAGTATGACCTGAGACAACACTTATGGAATACATCAGAGTACGTACAGAGACAACATAGAATACATCAGAGTATGACCTGAGACAGCAAGAATACCTCGGGGTATGACCTGAGACAACAAGAATACATCAGAGTATGACCTGAAGACAACATGAATACATCAGAGTATGACCTGAGACAAGAATACCTCAGGTATGACCTGAGACAACACAGCAGGAAACACATCAGAGTATGACCTGAAAACAAAGAATACCTCGGGTATGACCTGAGACAACACAGAATACATCAGGTATGACCTGAGACAACATGAATACATCAGAGTATGACTGAACAACAAGAAGAATGCCTCCAGGTATGACCCAGCTGAGACAACACGAATACATCAGAGTATGACCTGAAAACAAGAATACCTCGAATTGTAATGCTGAGACAACAAAATACACTCAAAGTATGACCTGAGATAACAACAACACCTCAGAATATAACCTGAGACAACAAGAATGCACCTCGGAGTATGACCTGGGGCAACGAATACTGCCTCAAATTATGACCCTGAGACAACTGATACATCAGAGTATGACACACAGAGAAAACAAAGATATAATTGTTACAGAGACAACAAAATACATAAAATATGACCTGAGACAACAAAGAATACCTCAAAGTATATTTCAGAATATATACTTACCTCAGAATATAACCTGAGACAACAAGAATACCTCAGGTATTTGGGATAAAAACACGATAAAATGTAAGCCCACTGAATAACAAGAATACCTCCAGGTATGACCTGAGACAACAAGAATACATCAGAGTATGACCTGAGACAACAAGATACATCAGAGTATGACCTGAGACAACAAGAATGCCTCAGGTATGACCTGAGACAACAAGAATACATCAGAGTATGACCTGAAAGCAGGCCTATAATTATGACTGGACAATCCATCAATTGAAAACAAGAATACTCGGAGTATGACCTGAGAGATAACAACACCTCAGAATATAACCTGAGACAAAAGGAATGTAATACCTCTCAGGTATGACCTTCAGAGACCTTTGAATACCCAGAGTATGACCTGAGACAACATGAATACCTCAGGTATGTGCCTGAGACAACAAAATACCTAAAGTATGACACAAGTGCCATGCTCAGAATATAACCTGAGACAACATGAATACCTAGGAGTATGACCTGGGACAGCACAAGACATAAGAGTATGACCTGAGAGAGACAACATATGAATACATCAGAGTATGACCTGAAAAGCAAAGAATACCTCTCCAAATTATGACCTGGAACTAACAGAGAATACATCAGAGTACCATTTGAGACAACTTTGACCACATCAGAGTATGACCTGGAGACAACATGAATACATCAGAGTATGACCGAGACAACATGAATACATCATTTGTAGCTAGAGACATAAGAATACCTCCAGGTATGACCTGAGACAACAAGAATACATCAGAGTATGACCTGAGATAACACGAATACATCAGAGTATGACCTGAGACCTTAGAATACCTCAGAGTATGACCTGAGACAACAAGAATACTATCTCGGAAGGTATGACCTGAGACAACAAGAATACATCAGAGTATGACCTGAGACAACATAGACCATCAAGTACATTTTAGAGTTAGCTGACCATCAAGTGCCTGTTAACATCAGAATGCATTTGGACAACATATGAATACATCAGAGTATGACCTGGGCAACAACAAGAATACCTAGGAGTATGACCTGAGACAACAAGAATACATCAGAGTATGACCTGAGACAACATGAATACATCAAGTATGACCTGCTGAGACAACAAGAATACCTCAGGTATGACTGAGATATTTGGTACATCAAATTATGACCTGAAAGCAAAGAATACTATAAGTGTAGGCCTGAGACAACACGAATACATCAGGTATGACCTGAGACAACATGAATACATCAGGTATGATGACCTGGGACAACAAGAATACATAAATTATGATATGAGACAACTGAATACATAAAGAGTATGACCTGAAAACAAGAATATACTCAGGGTGTATTACCTGAGACAACAAAGATACCTCAAAGTATGACCTGGAATGTAACAACACCCTCAGGAATATAACCTGGGACAACAAATATCAGGCCTTGTTACTGGAATAAGAATATAAGGTACATTACCTAGATAACAAAGAATACATCAAAAGAGTATGACTGAGACATAAAAATATAAAATGCGACCTGAGGATAACAACAACACTAGAATATAACCTGAGACAACAAAGAATGCCTCAGACATGGCGTATTACAGGATAACACGAATACCCCAGAGTGTGACCTGAGATAACAAGAATGCCTCTTGGTGTGATACTGAATGTAATAAGAATGCCTCAGAGTATGACCTGGGGATTAACAAGAGATACTTCAGAGTATGACTGAATAGCAGAATACTACCTCCAAAGGTATGACTGGAACAAACATGAATACCTCCGAGGTGGCTGGTGTATAAGAATACCTCGAATTATGACCTGGAGACAGCAAGAATGCCTAGAGAAAGAGTATGACCTGAGATAACAACAACCTCAGAATGTAACCTGAGACAACAAGAAGAATACCTCAGTGTGACCTGAGACAACACAAATACATCAGAAATTATGATGACAGGACAACAAGAATACGTAGGGTAACAATACTGGGATTAACACAGATACCTCGGGTATGACCTGAGACAACACGAATACATCAGAGTATGATACGAAGGCAGAATACCTCAAGACAGATATCAAATTATGACCTGAAAACAAAGAATACTACCTCCAGGTATGATACAGAGACAACTTGAATACCTCAGTGTGACACCAGACATCTAAATTTACCTCAATGTAATGAGATAACAACAACACCTAAAGTATAACCTGAGACAACAAGAATGCCTCAGGTATGACCTGAGACAACAAGAATACATCAGAGTATGACCTGGGGGCAACCAAAGAATACCTCAGAGTATGACCTAGAAAACAAGAATACCTCGGAGTATGACCTGGAGACAACAGAATACCTCAAAGTATGACCTGGAGACAACAAGAATACTCAGAATATAACCTGAGACAACCAAGAATATACCTCGGAGTATGACTGAGACAACAGACCATAAGGTGTGATACCTGAGATATAAGAATACCTCCAGGTATGACCTGTAGAGGACAACATGAATACATCAGAGTATGACCTGAGACAACACAGATACATCGATGTGACCACGAGATAACATATAGATATCAGTATAATACAAAGAGAAAACCTAAAGAATATCCTCAGAATTATGACCTGGAGACAACAAGAATGCATCAGAGTATGACCTGGAGACAACAAGAATACCTCAAGGTATATTACAGAGACAACACAGATACATCAGGTGAGCTGAAGCAAGAATACCTCAGGGTATGACCTGAGACCTTAAGAATACATCAAAAAGTATGATACAAGTTAACAAGAATACTATAAATTATTTGGGACAACAACAACACCTCCAGAATATAACCTGGAATAATGAAATACCTCAATTATGATACCGAGAAACCTTTGAATGCCACAATTGACCTGGATAATATACCTCCAATTATGACTACCTAGAGACAACAAGAATACATCAGAGTATGACCTGAGACAAGAATGCATCAGAGGTATGACCTGAGACAACAGAATACCTCAATTATGACCTGAGACAACAGAATACATCAGAGTATGACCTGAGAAAACAAAAGAATATAATTATGACCTGGGACAACTACACATCAGAGTATGACTGAAAACAAAGAATGCCTCGGGTATGACCTGAGATAACAACAACACCTCAGAATATAACCTGGAAACGGACAACAAGAATGCCTCGAGTGTGACCTGAGACAACACGAATACCCCAGGTATGATGACCTGAGACAACATGAATACCTCGAATTATGACCTGAGACAACAAAATGCCTCAAAGTATGACCTGAAGGATAACAACAACACCTCAAGAATATAACCTGAGACAACATAGATACCTCGAATTGTATTGCAAGACCTTTGAAGATACATCAGAGTATGACCTGGAACCTGGTGAATACATCAAATACCGAAAACAAGAGTAATATAGATTATGATACCAGAGACAACAAGACCATCAGAGTACTTGTTACTGAGACAACACGAATACATCAGAGTATGACCTGAGACAACATGAATACATCAGGTATGACCTGAGACAACATGAATACATCAAGTATGACTGAGACAACAAGAATACCTCAGGTATGACCGCAAGACAACAAGAATACATCAGAGTATGACCTGAGACAACAGGCCATCAGGTATGACCTGGAAACCCAACCACAGAATGCCTCAGAGTATGACCTGAGACAACAGGTATACCTCAGGTATGACCTGAGACAACAAGAATACATCAGAGAGTGACTAGGGAATATGAATAAAATAAGAGTATGACCACAGACAACACGAATACTCATCCAGAGTAAATACAGGACAACATGAATACATCAGGTGCTGAGACCCATGAATACATCAGGTATGACCTGGAAGGACAAGTCCTGGGTACAGACAACAAGTATCAGTGAGCTGAGACAACATGAATGCATCAGGTATGACCTGGAAGGACAACAAGAAGAATGCCTCGAATTATGACCTGGGACAACACGAATGCATCAGAGTATGACTGAAAACAAGTACATAGGTGGTACAGAATAACTTGAATACGTAAAGTGAAGCCTGAGACAACAACATATGGATACATCAGGGTATGATATTACAGGACAACAAGAGATTTTACCTCAGACATGAGACAACCTGAATACATCAGAGTATGACCTGAAAACAAGAACTCTGCCTCAAGGTATGACCTGAGACAACAGAATACCTCCAAGGAGGTATATGACCTGAGAGATAACAACAACTTTCAGAATATAACTGAGACAAGAATACCTCGAATTGTGATACCAGAATAACCATACCTAGAATTATGACTGGAATATTGAGAATACATCAAAGTGTAATAGAGACAAACAAAACCATAAAATGCAGTACAGACAACAACCTTTATAAGAGATATAACTAACAGACCAACAAAGGAATACCTCGAATTATGACCTGAGACAACACGAATACCCCAGAGTATGACCTGAGATAACAAAAATACCTCGGAGTATGACCTGAGATAACAAGAATATACCTCAAGTATGACCTAGAATATTAAAATACTTTAGTGAATACAGACAAAGAGCCCTCAAAGTATAGGCCTGAAATGGCATGAGACCTCAGAATTATGACCTGAGACAACAAGAATACCTCCAGGTATGACCTGGAGACAAGAATGCCTCAAAAGTATGACCTGAGATAACAACAACACCTCAGAATATATTTGAGACTAAAACTACCTCCGGGCCTTATTACAGGATAGCTGAAAGTACATCAGAGTATGACCTGAGACAACAAGAATACATCAGAGTATGACCTGAGACAACACGAATACCTCAGGTATGATACAGAGACAACACGAATACATCAGAGTATGACCTGAAAACAGGAATACCTCGGAGTATGACCTGGAGACAACAAGAATACCTCAAAGTATGACCTGAGATAACTCAGAATACCTTTGAGACAACAAGAATACCTCGAAAGGGCATGTGGGACAATACCCAGAATATGACCTGAGATAACAAGAATACCTCAGAGGTAGCTGAGATATAAAATACCTCCTCAGAAGTATGACCTGAGAACAACAAGAATACTTCCTTATAGGAAATGTATTACAGAACCAAGAAATACCTCAAAAGTATGACCTGAGACAACATAAGATACCTCAAGTATATGACCTGAGACAACAAGAATACTTACTCAGGTATATTACAGAGACAACAAAAGAATACCTCAAAAGAAGTAGGACCTGAGACAACATGAATACCTCCAGAGTGCGGCACGAATACTTATGAATACCTCAGAGTTTGACGTCAAAGACAACAAGGAAGGTTACCACCGTACAACAACTAAAGTAAAACACACTGGACGGCACAAGTTACCACAAAGGGGAAGTGACGCAACACACCACACCAACAACACTCAACAAGGCATCATATAACAAAGAAAATAATACATTGTTGCACACACCTCTACACACACACACACACACACACAACGTGTTGAAAAATATGAATATTATCAAAAGTTCAATAGATTTTACCTCATTTTAAGATAGATAATTTAACAAAAGGGTGACACAAAGTCAGTTATGATTTACTTATATCTTATGAAATTAATAAGTATAAATTAAACGAGCACAGAGGACCTTTACATTAATGATGCAGCAAAGACAAAAGTCGTGTCGCGGTTTTGTCCGAAAGATTAAATATAACTCGTGAAACATTATGAGGCCCCCACCACGGAAGAGCGCACCAAGTTTAGCCATTTACCAATTTTACGACTTGACTTTTATCTTCATTGTACATTTACATTTAGAACCAGGTGCAGAATAAACAAGACCTTATATGTAGGGTCAGTGTCGCCAGAGACAGATGATAACCGTACAAAACTTCGTCGCAATGCAATCCTCTCTTAATATTCTTGAAATATTGACGAATAAGTTATTTTTCCCACAGGATTTAGTTACACGGAATATTAAATGTGGCTCTGATGCGTAATTCTGTTATCATTGTGGTAAAGTGTCACGTTGGACAGTTATATTCACAGGGGTTCCCTGCCTGTGTGTCAGCCACCCTCTCACCACACTTGTAAGCATGGTGGACACCACCTCTCTCACCTGTAGAAGCAGTGGTGTGGACACATTATAGTAAGGGTGTACCACTCACACCACACTTATGAAACAGCGGTGGTGTGGACGCACTGATATAGTGGTGTGGTCACCACACTCACTACACCTGTAAGCAGTGGTAGTGTGGATGCTGTATATAATAGGGTGGCCACCACTATCACCACTTATGATGGACACTATTATATTTCCTCTCACCACACTTGTAAGCAGTGGTGGTGTGGACACTATTCTGCCATAAGTAGAACATTGCAATCTCCTACACACCTTTAAACAGTGATAGTGTGGATGCTAGTATATCATGTTTTTCCTCACACCACACCAGTAAGCAGTGGTAGTGTGGATCCTGTATTTATAATAGGGGTGGCCACCACTCTCACCACACTGCAACAGTGGTGGTGTGGACAGGGGTGGCCACCACTCTCACACACTTGTAAACAGTGGTGGTGTGGACACTGTTATAGTAGGGGTGTACCAATCTCACCACACCTTTAAACAGTGGTAGTGTGGATACTGGTATAATAATGGTGGCCACCACTCACACCACACCAGTAAGCAGTGGTAGTGTGGATACTGTTATAATAGGGGTGGCCACCACTCTCACCACACCTGTAAACAGTGGTGGTGTGGACACTGTTATAGTAGGTGGCCACCACTCTCACCCACTTGTAAACAGCGGTGGTGTGGACACTGTTATAGTAGGGGTGGCCACCACTCTCACCACACCTTTAAACAGTGGTAGTGTGGATACTGGTATAATAATGGTGGCCACCACTCACACCACACCAGTAAACAGTGGTAGTGTGGACGCTGCTATAATAGGGGTGGCCACCACTCACCACACCAGTAAACAGTGGTAGTGTGACACTGCTATAATAGGGTGGCCACCACTCACCACACCAATAAACGGTGGTAGTGTGGACACTGTTATAGTAAGGATGGCCACCACTCTCACCACACTTGTAAAATGCGGTGGTGTGGATACTGTTATAGTAGGTGTGGTCACCACTCTCCCCACACCTGTAAACAGTGGTAGTGTGGATACTGTTATTATAATAGGTGGCCACCACTCTCACCACACCTGTAAACAGTGGTAGTGTGGACACTGTTATAATAGGTGCACCACTCACCACACCAGTAAATACTGGTAGTGTGGATACTGTTATAACAGGGGTGGCCACAACTCTCACCCACACCTTTAAACAGTGGTAGTGTGGATACTGTTATAATAGGGGTGGCCACCACTCTCACCACACCAGTAAATACTGGTAGTGTGGACACTGTTATAGTAAGGGTGGCCACCACTCACACCACACCAGTAAATACTGGTAGTGTGGATACTGTTATAACAGGTGGCCACAACTCTCACCACACCTGTAAACAGTGGTAGTGTGGATACTGTTATAATAGGTGGCCACCACTCAAACCCACACCTGTAAACAGTGGTAGTGTGGATACTGTTATAACAGGGGTGGCCACCACTCTCACCACACCAGTAAACAGCGGTGGTGTGGACACTGTTATAGTAGGGGTGGCCACCACTCTCACCACACTTGTAAACACTGGTAGTGTGACACTGTTATAGTAAGGGTGGCCACCACCACACCACACTTGTAAACAGCTGGTGTGGACACTGATATAGTAGGTGTGGTCACCACTCTCACTACACCTGTAAGGTGGTAGTGTGGACACTGTTATAATAGGGTGGCTACCACTACACCACACCTGTAAACAGTGGTAGTGTGACACTTTTATAATAGGGTACACCACTCACCACACCTGTAAACAGTGTAGTGTGACACTGTTATAGTAGGGGTGGCTACCACTCACCACACCTGTAAACAGTGGTGTAAACACTGTTATAGTAGGTGGCCACCACTCACCACACCTGTAAACAGTGATGGTGTGGACACTGTTATAGTAGGGGTGGCCACCACTCTCACCACACCTGTAAAAAGTGGTAGTGTGGACACTGTTATAGTAGGGACAAATGATCGTGGTCCCTTCGCTGCCCGGTGGCGAATCAGGTCGCAGTTTAACCGAGGCGTGAAAGTTCGAACGTCGTGCTTGGCTAGCGAGCAACCGCCGTCCTACTGAATGCGTACAGCGACATCGTTTTCTAGATGGTCGTGGTTGTTATAATCATGGTCGTGGTTGTTATAATCATGGTCGTGGTTGTTATAATCATAGTCGTGGTTGTTATAATCATGGTCGTGGTTGTTATAATCATGGTCCTGGTTGTTATAATCTGGCCGTGGTTGTTATAATCATGGTCGTGGTTGTTATAATCATAGTCGTGGTTGTTATAATCATGGTCGTGGTTGTTATAATCACGGTCTCTGTTTTTACTTACAGTATCTAATATACTATAAGAAGGAATAGAATAAAGGTTAGAATAATTAGTTAAAGAAATTTTCGCCATACTGAGAGGTTAAAATCATAAAAAAAATTATTATGAATCACCGATGATCATTCCGAGACAAATTATATTATGAAGAGAATGACCTTGATTCTGGTTAGATTAGTCACCATCTGCTTGAGTCATCACCTGTGTTAAGTCATCATAGTCATCATCTACGTTAGTCAGTTTTAGGCCCATCTCACATGACTGACCGACCATCGATGTTCTTCCGCGCGAGGGTGTTAGTTTTCATGAGTCTTATTATTTACGCTGGTGGATGTAAGACCTCCTACCCTCACTGACGCAGCTATGGTCAATTTGGTGTTATTCTTGTTTATAAATGCCTTCTAATCTGTCTCAAGTCTATCCGTCCTGTCTATTGCCATCCCAACTGTCTGTTCGTCCTCGTGGTGTTTGAATGTAAGCCCGTCTGTACTCTTTGTGTCGTCAAATCTGTCTGTCTTATCCGTTGTTGGCGTGTGTCTGCCTGTTTGCCTGATGTGAACCAGTCAGTCAACTGACTGTCTGTCATGTTAGTTGCCATATTGTCTATTTGTTCATGTATGAATCTGTCTATTTTTGTCAACCTCCTGTCTGTTTCACTGTCTATATTCATCCTGTGTCTATTGTAGTCATCTTCTCCATGCATTCCTGTTATTATTTTTTATCTCTTCTCCTTTTCCATGAACCACGGGAATAAGTATACACTGTAACTGGAAGGTCGTCTGGTAACGTTGAAACTGCACATCCAAACGCATGATGATGCTCAGCTCCCCACCTGTTATCTCTAACTATTTTATGCTTTCCTTCTTTATTTATTCTTCTATTTACTCATCTTCCTTCCTTTACTAATGCAAACAAATATTAAAAAAAGTAGGCTAAGAAAAGGGGAGGAGGAGGGTCCACGATAACTGCAATCGTGGGTGCGCCAAGTCCGTAGACTTGCATCGTTTTTCAGCGTAAATAAAATGGTTATGTAATGGCTTCCAAACCATCGATATGGGACCAGGTTAGTTCCACTGTACAATTTTGATCCACCATGTTTGATGAAAAACGATTGTGCCGTTTCGGCTGCCCAGAGCAGGCACACACACACACACACACACACACGCCTAGTCCTATAGTATATTAGATGGCCACTACTCACCACACCTGTAAACAGTGGTAGACACTGTTATAGTAGGGGTGGCCACCACTCACCACACCTGTAAATAGTGGTGGTGTGGACAATGTTAGAGGGTGGCCACTACCTCACCACGCCTGTTAACAGTTGGGACACTGTTATAGAGAGGTGGCCACCACTCTCACCACAGCTGTAAACAGTGGTGGTGTGGACCCTGTAATAGGGTGGCCACCACTCTCAACACACCTGTAAACAGTAAGATAAATCGATCGCTCACTGATCCCTGGGTTGTGCCGTCAGATTTTGTTTTCAGGATCAATCGATCGATCACTGACGGCCAGCGGCGCGTCAGAATTTTTTCAGGATCGATCGATCGATCACTGATCCCGGTGGCGTCGCCAGAGTTTTTTCAGACAATTTTTTTTATTTATTTTATTTTTTAGGATCGATCGATCGATCCATGACCCCAGCGGTACCGTCAGTGATTTTTATTTATTAATTTATTTAATTTTATCAGATCGATCGATCGATCACTGATTCTGTGGCGCCGTCAGAGATTTTTGTTTACAGACTTTTTTAATTAATTTATTTTTTCTTGTGTATCGATCGATCGATCACTGACACCGGCGGCGCGTCAGAGTTTTTTCGGGAACGATCGATAGATCAGGAACCGCTGGCGGCGCCGTCAGATTTTTCAGGATCGATCGATCGATCAATGACCTCCGGTGGGGCCGTCAGAGGTATTTTTTCAGGATCGACCGATCGATTACTGACCCGGCGGCGCCATCAGACATTTTATTTACTTTTTTTTC
>NW_024748356.1:0-14243 GCF_018991925.1 Homarus americanus
TGGAGGTCTCTGTAGCCTCTAACCACTTCTTGAAAAACCTAAGCTTTCTTGAGCAAACTCAACAAAGGTGTGTGAAAATGTTTTGGTTAGTTTACGAAACTTCTGCCGGTATCTATCTGGCGTGATTGCATAAGAGGTGAGGATATTCTTTTTTACGTTATCATAGTCATCAGTCTGGTCCAAGCAGTTATAAACTCTACGAGCCTTACCACATAATTTAGGAACTAACACCGACACCCACTGGTCCTTAGGCCACTCATTCTTCCCAGCTATTTTCTCAAAAGTCCTAAATGACCCGTCCATATCGGATTCATCAAACCCGGGAACAAGGGAAGAAGCAGTAGCAGGGTTAAAAGCAGCTAGTTTCTCTCTTAATGCCACTTCCTTTGATCTAAACTCCGATGTTAAGGTGACTTCTATCTCTCTTACCTGTAGTTCTTTCAGTCTAACCTCCTGCTCCAACTTGGCCCGTTCCATCATTTCCTCATGCTCCAACTTGGCCTGTTCCGACCTTCCCTCATGCTCCAACTTGTGCTCCAACTTGGCCTGTTCCGACTCCTGCTCCAACTCGAGTTCTTTCATTTTGATTTGGAACTCGAACCTAGCTCGTTCCAGTTCTAAGGCGTCTATTCGTTGTGTTTCTTGTTGAGGGCTAGCCAGACCTGAAGCAACTTCTGAGTGAGGAGGGGTGGTGGATAGTGGTTGAAGTTTCTTGGACATGGGCGTTAATCTGTCAGCAGCGGATTCTTTTAAAACTTCATGTTAGCCAGCACTTCAATCCGCAGTTTTTAACATTTCTAGTCAGTTGCTGTGAAAATGGGATATTATAATAGTTGGCTATTTCTTTCCATTCTTTCTTCAGGATATTAACACGTAATTTAGCTACGGAAGGATTTTCAATAAAATCACAGGAATCCAAAACCTAAGGTGGCCATTGTTAAGAAAAAATAGGATAAATTAACTAATGGTCCAAAGATAAGATAAGTGGATAACCCTAGAAAATATCACGGCAGTGGATAACTTAAGAAAGTCGAAAACTAACCAAGTTATACCTAGAAATTACACTTATTATTGTTCTTCTAGGGAAAGATCAGCCAGATAAGGATAAGAGACTTGAAAAGAAATTATAGGGCGTATTACGGCATTAATAATATAAAGATCCGGATTAACAACCCTGATAAATGGAGGTATGATTGACCTGAATGAGATAATGAGAAGAACAATAGTGAGGCTTTATAATTATATGGGGTCCTGGTAGAGCGGGCGTCCCAAGATATCACTTCACCGTAAACTAGTGACTATGGAACAGCCTACTCTGGAGTGAGGGTACGGCATTAAACAGATCCGGATTCTTCCCTACGCTGATAAGACTTACTACTGCTGCCACGTGTAATAACAGGTAAGCCTTATGACACTTGGAACCTAATATCCTACGTCTGTCCTCTTACTGTACGATAATACTTATATATGCAAACACATATGGAAGGAAACTTTAAACCACCATAAAAGCAATTGTGAACAGAAGTGACTGGGAGGAATAATTAACACTGAGTAACAAGGGAGGAAGGAATATGGTACTTATGGTCGTGTCCTGTCACGGTCGCCATTTGTTACGAGTTGGGGATTTAGAATATAGTTAACAGTCTACCCAGATCCCAACAGGTAACAATAATAAAAAAACAAAGACAATCGGACTATAAAAGGGTAGACAAAGGATGCGAGTTTTCGTTGTGTATAATAGAGTACCATAAATCCTTAACAAAATATTCAGCTTATAAATTACCCTTAACCAACTTAACCTAAACATTAACAGTATATACATATTAATACAACATAAACCATTTTGAAGCAAGTGGACGTGGGGGAGGCAATACAAGATACAAGTACTTAAGTGAGGAGCTGAGATGGCTGACGAGTAAGGCTGAGTATTGTAGAAGACGGTAGGTAGTCACTGCGACGTAGGTTTAGAGGATAGATGATCCTGTGGTCACTTCACAGAGCCAAGTGCTCTCTCCTCGAATTGGAGCTCACAAAGAAGACTTGGAGGAAGTGACGCAACAACCAGGATATGGAGAAGGGAAACCCCGGAGTGTTAACTAAGAAGAGTCATACTCGTGTCTCGTCCCTAGATGGCGTTGCTCGTGGTGCTGGGTAGGTAGATCAGGACAATAGATGGCGTGGTTCGTAGTGCTGGGTGGAGGGGTTCGTAACACTATATACGACACAGATAGCACTACAGATAAGAATAAGACGCATGTAAGGAAGCAAGAAACTAATAAAAAATGGAATGATATTATAATGGCTGACATGACTAAAGACACAAAAACATTTTGGACTTCCATAAACAAGATGAGGGGCACAACAAGCAAAAAACACCATACATTAAAGACCAAAAATGGAACAAAATTTGCACGAGAAAATGAACAGAGTCAGCATTCAAGGGAATAGAGTAAAAGTTTTTAAAATATCAGATAGAGAAAATGAAAGATTTTTGATAGTGAACACGAAAAGAAAGGATAGAAAGAAATGGGAAGACAAATACACTTAGAATCACCCAAGGCAATATATAGACTATAACCCAATACCTAATAATCAAATAATAACCATGGGAGAAATGATGCACTGTCTGAAATTTAAGGAAAAAGCCCTAGAAGCTCCTGGGTATTACACGAAATATGATCATGAATCTACCTGAAAACATTTTTAAATACACTATTAAACATTTATAACGCATGCTTAACCAACTGATTTACTTTCCAGACAAACTAAAATATGCTAAATGATATTTATTCCTAAAGAGGGTAAGGACAATAAGGAAATATTAAACTACAGGCCAATATCTTTATTAGAAATTACCGAGGAAACTATTGGAAAAAATATTAAATTCAAGACTTATAGCCTTTTAACACAACATGGGAAAACTAACAACAGACAACATGGATTTATGCCCAATAGAAATACCCTAACTGCAATAGCTATAATAACGGAAATAATTGCAATAGAAAAAAGCAAGGGTAACCAGATCAATATAATTTTAAGGGATGTTTCTAAGGCTTTTGATAAAGTTGGGCATTTAGGCTTGAAATATAAAATATTAAAACTGGGACTTAACGAATACATGCTAAGAATATTGTGTAACTATTTAGATGATAGGAGAGCACAAATTCAAATTGGAAACTTTTAGGAACTATGTTTAATCTTGAGAGTGGAGTACCTCAAGGAGGATGCCTTTCTCCAACACTATATACAATTTATACTTCAGACACACCTCAACCTACCCCCTTTAGTGAATATGTAATGTTTGCTGATGATATTACTCAAATAGTATCTGCAGGAAAATCAACTCAATTTATGGCACTCTACGGTAAGAGCGATAAAAAACATAAATGATTTTGAAGAAAAAATGGAAATCAGGACAAATAAGAACAAATTCAAAGATAATACCAATAGCCAAGATTAAAACAAGTCCAGTAATAGTCGACCGGGAACTATACCCATGCGACACTGAAGGTATTGGGATGCTTGGATTAAAAGCAACAAAAGGATATATAACATACTTAAAGATAAAGAACGACAGGCAAGAATAAGATTATCAAAATAAAACGCTTTAAGAACCTTAGCATTAATAACAAAAAGAAAAGATTTATATTGCCCTTGTCAAATCAATTATGGACTACCATCCCATTGAACACCCTTAGTAGTGCATTAAAAGGTTACAAACAGTACAAAATATAGCCCTCAGATTTATATATAACATAAAATATACAGACCACTCAATGAACAGCTTCACAAAGAGAGCAAACCTCTTAGCAATCAATGTAGATATACACAACAAAGCTGTAAATATTTGGAAAAAAAGTGACTGAACTTAACACAGAAACATATCAAAACTGGATAAATAATATAGACAACGAAGAATTCCAAGAACACAGTTGGTTTAAATCAGCCAGGAAGAAAGTAATTGAACCATCTCCTGCCCCAATATACATATAAAACCTTAATAGAGAGAATAAAAGATGAGAGTGACCTACCAGCTCCATTAAGAACCTGGCAGGCCTCTCCATACAGTGTACCTTTAGACTACCCCACAACTAACACTTAACTAACACCTCAAAAAAAAAAAAAAATGTGACTACCCTCCCAGTTACACAAGGACCTGGGCGGGCTCACTAACTCCAACAATAATAAAAATAATAATAATAAGCAGCATTATATAAATAAACCAATATTAATACAAAGGTCTGACGACCCAAGGGAGCAGAACAAAGATAAAACACCAATAAGAAGATGAAGCGATCTGGTTGAGCCCAGATTCTTTCTACTCCTACTGTATTTCAGTTTACTTTTTCTTCCAATTCCTAATAATCTTCTTTCACCTCTTAACTAATGACTTCGTATCGTATCGTACTATCTAGCTCGTATTTAGCCTGGCTATTGAGTTTTTTAATAAATCTGGTGATATGGAGACCACACACAACCCCCTTAACCTGGGATAGTAATGCAATCAAATGGACCATTGCTAACTATTCTCAGAGATAATGCAATCAAATGGTTAGTTGCTAACCGGGGGCTGCGCCCCCGGACCCCCTGTGTTAGATACTGTATTTGGTCATGATGAATTGTTTATTAGACTATAGAAATCCTCTTCCTTCTTGTATTGGCAAGGGGAGTTTGCTTTAACTTAGGTATGCTAGCCTAAGTAAAAATAGATGCCCCTTCCTTATTGGTGTTGTCGATGGCACAGCACAGCACAGCACCGTGCCTATGACGAAATCAACTTCATTAAACTCAACTCATACTTCAAATGCACCAAGAGAACTTGCACACCCGAATGGGAGACCGTCAAAGTCAATCGGGGGTCGATTTAATTGCATACTACAGAAACTTGCACAACCGAATGGGAGACCGTCAAAGTCAATCGGGGGTCGATTTAATAGCATACTACAGAAACTTGCACACCCGAATGGGAGACCGTCAAAGTCAATCGGGGGTCGATTTAATAGCATACTACAGAAACTTGCACACCCGAATGGGAGACCGTCAAAGTCAATCGGGGGTCGATTTAATAGCATACTACAGAAACTTGCACACCCGAATGGGAGACCGTCAAAGTCAATCGGGGGTCGATTTAATAACATACTACAGAAACTTGCACACCCGAATGGGGAATAATCAAAATCAATCGGGGGTCGGTTAATAGCATACTACAGAAACTTGCACGAATGGGGAAGACCGTCAAAATCAATCGAAGTCGATTTGATGTATACACAGAAACTTACACCCGAATGAGGAGACAGTCAAAATCAATCGGGGGTCGATTTATGTATACTACAGAAACTTGCACACCGAATGGGAAGACCGTCAAAGTCAATGGGGTCGATTTATCAGCATACTACAGAAACTTGCACACCCGAATGGGAGACCGTCAAAGTCAATGGGGGTCGATTTGATAGCATACTACAGAAACTTGCACACCCGAATGGAGACAGTCCAAAGTCAATCGGGGGTCGTTGTAGCATACTACGAAAACTTGCACACCCGAGATAGGAGACCGTCAAAAGTCAATCGGGGTCGGTTAATAGCATACTACAAGAAACTTGCACGAATGGAGACCATCAGAGTCAATCGGGGTCGATTTGATAGCATACTACAGAAACTTGCACACCCGAATGGGAGACCGTCAAAGTCAATCCGGGGTCGATTTGATAGCATACTACAGAAACTTGCACACCCGAATGGGAGACCGTCAAAGTCAATCGGGGGTCGATTTAATAGCATACTACAGAAACTTGCACACCCGAATGGGAGACCTTCAGAGTCAATCGAGGGTCGATTTAATAGCATACTATACAAAATGATCCGAGAATGTGCACACACCGAGTGGGAGACGGTGATGAAAGCGTCCGCCCTTGTACACTGGATGGCACTATTTCACTATAGTAAGGGGTAGGGGCACCTCGGTCATATTATACAACATACCAGAGAAGTTCCACACCCGCATGGGAGACCGTAAAAGTGAATCGGGGGTCGATTTGATAGCATACTACAGAGAACTTGCACACCCGAATGGGAGACCGTCAAAGTCAATCGGGGGTCGATTTGATAGCATACTACAGAGAACTTGCACACCCGAATGGGAGACAGTCAAAGTCAATCGGGGGTCGATTTAATAGCATACTACAGAAACTTGCACACCCGAATGGGAGACCGTCAAAGTCAATCGGGGGTCGATTTGATAGCATACTACAGAAACTTGCACACCCGAATGGGAGACCGTCAAAGTCAATCGGGGGTCGATTTGATAGCATACTACAGAAACTTGCACACCCGAATGGGAGACAGTGAAAGTCAATCGGGGGTCGATTTAATAGCATACTACAGAAACTTGCACACCCGAATGGGAGACAGTGAAAGTCAATCGGGGGTCGATTTAATAGCATACTACAGAAACTTGCACACCCGAATGGGAGACCGTCAAAGTCAATCGGGGGTCGATTTAATAGCATACTACAGAAACTTGCACACCCGAATGGGAGACCGTCAAAGTCAATCGGGGGTCGATTTGATAGCATACTACAGAAACTTGCACACCCGAATGGGAGACAGTCAAAGTCAATCGGGGGTCGATTTAATAGCATACTACAGAAACTTGCACACCCGAATGGGAGACCGTCAAAGTCAATCGGGGGTCGATTAATAGCATACTACAGAAACTTGCACACCCGATTCAAAGTCAATCGGGGGTCGATGATAGCATACTACAGAAACTTGCACACCGAATGGGAGACAGTCAAAGTCAATCGGGGTCGATTTAATAGCATACTACAGAAACTTGCACACCCGAATGGGGAGACCGTCAAAGTCAATCGGGGGTCGAGCATACTTACAAAATGATCCGAGAATCTGCACACACACCGAGTGGGAGACGGTGATGAAAACGTCCGCCCTTATATGTTCGATTGCACTATTTCACTATATTAAGGGAGGGTGCGCACACATATTCGGTGTGAAATATCTTCCGCCCCCAGCGGGCGCCAGCGCCTCTGCGAAAAAGCGCGGCATTCAAAACAACAACCAAAATTGCCGTCGCTTTCCTTCCCTGCCCTGCAATGGCTGCAGCAGCAGCAGAAGAAGAGAGAGAGAAATAGTCTCATGGGGTCAGAGGAATGGCAGTGGGCGCGATCTATGAATTTCACTAGCCAGGTCTGTCTCCCAATTGAACATTATTACTCTCTCGGCGCACACGTCGCCACCACGGTTTCCGCGACAGCAGCAGCATCATGATGTTGCGTCTATTGTAAGTCCGGAACCGGGTTATTCGGCTGTTCGCGAACAGTCGGGTTTTAACCTTGCCTAACAAACGATCAAACAACTTCCACTCTCGAGGTGCGGTACGGTGACTGTCCTATCGTCCGCTCTTGTATGCTGGATTGCACTATTTCACTATATTAAGGGAGGTGCCTTCACACCTATTCGGTGTGGAATATCTTCCGCCCCCAGCGCGCCGCCTCTGAAAGCGACATTCAAAACAACAACCAAAGTTGCCGTCGCTTTCCCTTCCCTGCCCTGCAATGGCTGGAGCAGCAGCAGAAGAAGAGAGAGAAAAATAGTCTCATGGGGTCAGAGGAATGGCAGTGGAGCGCGATCTATAATTTCACTAGCCAGGTCTGTCTCCCAATTGAACATTATTACTCTCTCGGCGCACGTCGCCCACGGTTTCCGCGACAGCAGCAGCATCATGATGTTGCGTCTATTGTAAGTCGGAACCGGGTTATTCGGCTGTTCGCGAACAGTCGGGTTTTAACCTGCCTAACAAACGATCAAACAACTTCCACTCTCGAGGTGCGGTACGGTGACTGTCCTATCGTCCGCTCTGCTGGATTGCACTATTTCACTATATTAAGGGAGAGGGTGCCTTCACACCTATTCGGTGTGGAATATCTTCCGCCCCCAGCGGAGCGCTTCGCGCCTCTGCGAAGCAAAGCGCGGCATTCAAAACAACAACCAAAGTTGCCGTCGCTTTCCCTTCCCTGCCCTGCAATGGCTGGAGCAGCAGCAGCAGCAGAAGAGAGAAGAGAGAGAGAAAATAGTCTCATGGGGTCAGAGGAATGGCAGTGGGCGCGATCTATAATTTCACTAGCCAGGTCTGTTGAACATTATTACTCTCTCGGCGCACGTCGCCACCACGGTTTCCGACAGCAGCAGCATCATGATGTTGCGTCTATTGTAAGTCCGGAACCGGGTTATTCGGCTGTTCGCGAACAGTCAGGTTTTAACCTTGCCTAACAAACGATCAAACAACTTCCACTCTCGAGGTGCGGTACGGTGACTGTCCTATCGTCCGCTCTTGTATGCTGGATTGCACTATTTCACTATATTAAGGGGAGAGGGTGCCTTCACACACATATTCGATGTGAAATATCTTCCGCCCCCCAGCGGAGCGCTTCGGCGCCTCTGCGAAGCAAAACGCGGCATTCAAAAACAACAACCAAAATTGCCGTCGATTTCCTCTCCCTGCCCTGCAATGGCTGGAGCAGAAGGAGAGCGAGAGAGAGAATAGTCTCATTGGGTCAGAGGAATGGCAGTGGAGCGGGCTAATGGCGAGTAGGCTCGCGATCTATCAATTACACTAGCCAGGTCGCTCTCCCTATTGAACATTATTACTCTCTCACGTCGCCACTGCGGTTTCCGCGACAGCAGCAGCATCATCATGATGTTGCATCCACCAATTAGTCCGGAACCGGGTTATTCGGCTGTCTGCGAACAGTCCGGTTTTAACCTTACCCAACATCCACTCTCGAGGTGCGGTACGGTGAATGTCCTATCGTCCGACCTTGTATGCTGGATTGCACTATTTCACTATATTAAGGGGAGAGGGTGCCTTCACACACATATTCGGTGTGAAATATCTTCCGCCCCCCAGCGGAGCGCTTCGGCGCCTCTGCGAAGCAAAGCGCGGCATTCAAAAACAACAACCAAAATTGCCGTCGCTTCCCTGCCCTGCAATGGCTGGAGCAGAAGGAGAGAGATTTTAGTCTCATTGGATCAGAGGAATGGCAGTGGAGCGGGCTTATGGCGAGTAGGCTCGCGCTCTATCAATTACACTTGCCAGGTCTCTCTTCCGTTTGGACATTATTTACTCCGTCTCTCTCTCTCGGCGCACACGTCGCCACCCTACTAGTTTCCGTCACAGCATATGCTGCGGCCTTTCAGTCCGGAACGGGGCTCCCCTTCGCCTTGCTGTCTGCCCAACTTAGCGGACTTGCGTTGGCTGATCACCCCGTCTTCGCGTCTGTGCCGGCCTTCAATGCAGCGCCCAACCGTCTCTTGACCGAGATTCATTGCACTATTCCACGCGCAAACGGCTACCCTAAATGTGCATAGACAACGCTCATGGTTCAACACGACCAGGGCGCAGTCTGGGAGCCGAGTATACTAAAAAGAGAGTTTAGCAGCCAAAACTCGTCAAAGCACACGTTGGGTTACCCCATCACCTAACAACGATGATGGCGGTTCCCACCCGTGAAATACACAACCTAACCAATATTGGGCGACGATGGCGCTCATGAGCCCACGTCCCCACAAACAGTAAGAGAAAGAGAGAGAGGAGGAGATGGGCCAATGTGCGGTCCCTCGCCCAATGTCTTATGCCTCGCTGGGGCAAAGAGAAGAGAAGAGGAGCGGATAAGGGAGGAGATTGGCCAACGTGCGGTCCCTCGCCCAATGTCGGCTGCCTCGCTGGAGCTGGGTAAAGAGGAGAGGAGCGGATAAGGGAGGAGATTGGCACACACGGTGGCGCTGCCGGCGCCGAGGATAGCAAGAGAAGGTGCAGTTTGATCTGATCATCTGGTTTGCTATTTCTCTAAGGCCAACGTGCGGTCCCTCGCCCAATGTCGGCTGCCTCGCTGGGGCAAAGAGAAGAGGAGAGGATAAGGGAGGAGATTGGCACACACGGTGGCGCTGCCGGCGCCGAGGATAGCGAGAGAAGGTGCAGTTTGATCTGATCATCTGGTTTGCTATTTCTCTAAGGCCAACGTGCGGTCCCTCGCCCAATGTCTTCTGCCTCGCTGGGGCAAAGAGAAGAGGAGCGGATAAGGGAGGAGATTCGCCAACGTGCGGTCCCTCGCCCAATGTCGGCTGCCTCGCTGGAGCTGGGGCAAAGAGGAGCGGATAAGGGAGGAGATTGGCACACACGGTGGCGCTGCCGGCGCCGAGGATAGCAAGAGAAGGTGCAGTTAGATCTGATCATCTGGTTTGCTATTTCTCTAAGGCCAACGTGCGGTCCCTCGCCCAATGTCTTCTGCCTCTCTCTCAATCTCACTATTTTGGCCGCCGTGATAGGCGCCGCCAACAGCAGCAGCTACCTGGTTGATCCTGCCAGTAGTCATATGCTTGTCTCAAAGATTAAGCCATGCATGTGTAAGTACAAGCCGATTTAAGGCGAAACCGCGAATGGCTCATTAAATCAGCTATGTTTCATTGGATCTGTAAACCCACTTACTTGGATAACTGTGGCAATTCTAGAGCTAATACATGCAATTGGTCTCTGACCGCAAGGGAAGAGCGCTTTTATTAGTTCAAAACTGGTCGGGCCCCGGTCCGTAACCCACCTGTGGTGAATCTGAATAACTTCGGGCTGAGCGCACGGTCTCCGCACCGGCGCCGCTTCTTTCAAGTGTCTGCCTTATCAGCTTTCGATTGTAGGTTATGCGCCTACAATGGCTATAACGGGTAACGGGGAATCAGGGTTCGATTCCGGAGAGGGAGCCTGAGAAACGGCTACCACATCTAAGGAAGGCAGCAGGCACGCAAATTACCCACTCCGGCACGAGGTAGTGACGAAAATAACGATGTGAGTCTCATCCGAGGCCTGCAATCGGAATGAGTACACTTTAAATCCTTTAACGAGTATCCATTGGAGGCAAGTCTGGTGCCAGCAGCCGCGGTAATTCCAGCTCCAATAGCGTATATTAAAGTTGTTGCGGTTAAAAAGCTCGTAGTTGGATCTCAGTTCCGGACTGACGGTGCACCGCCGGTGTTTACTGTCACGCTCGAACAGCCCCCGCTCGCACGGATCTCTTTGTCGAGTGTCGAGTGGCCGGAGAGTTTACTTTGAAAAAAATTAGAGTGCTCAGAGCAGGCTATTTGAATGGCCCGAATGGTGATGCATGGAATAATGGAATAGGACCTCGGTTCTATTTTGTTGGTTTTCGGAACCAGAGGTAATGACTAATCGGAACAGGCGGGGGCATTCGTATTGCGACGCTAGAGGTGAAATTCTTGGACCGTCGCAAGACGAACTACTGCGAAAGCATTTGCCAGGATGTTTTCATTAATCAAGAACGAAAGTTAGAGGTTCGAAGGCGATCAGATGCCGCCTAGTTCTAACCATAAACGATGCCAACTAGCGATCCGCCGGTTATTCCCATGACCGGCGGGCTTCGGAAACCAAAGTCTTTGGGTTCCGGGAAGTATTTGCTGAAACTTAAAGGAATTGACGGAAGGGCACCACCAGGAGTGGAGCCTGCGGCTTAATTGACTCAACACGGAAACCTCACCAGGCCCAGACACCGGAAGGATTGACAGATTGAGAGCTCTTTCTCGATTCGGTGGGTGGTGGTGCATGGCCGTTCTTAGTTGGTGGAGCGATTTGTCTGGTTAATTCCGATAACGAACGAGACTCTGGCCTACTAAGTAGTCGACGGATCTCCAGAAAATGGTGTCCAGTTCAACTTCTTCTTAGAGGATAAGCGGCAATTCTGCCGCAAGATTGAGCAATAACAGGTCTGTGATGCCCTTAGATGTTCTGGAGCATACACTGAAGGATCAACGGTTTTCCCCCTCCGAGAGGAGCGGGTAACCCGTTCAAAGCCTTTCTTGATAGGGGATTGGGGCTTGCAATTGTTTCCCATGAACGAGGAATTCCCAGTAAGTGCAAGTCATCAGCTTGCGCTGACTACGTCCCTGCCCTTTGTACACACCGCCCGTCGCTACTACCGATTGAATGATTAGTGAGGCCTTCGGACTGGCGCTCTTGGATTGTCGGCCCCGTTGCCCGCGAGGGTTTTCTGGGGTCGTCGCCTCGAGCTGACGGAAAGATGTCCAAACTTGATCATTTAGAGGAAGTAAAAGTCGTAACAAGGTTTCCGTAGGTGAACCTGCGGAAGGATCATTAACAGAGAGAAAGAGAACGGGGCGCTCTTAAAACTACTACTACTACTCTCCTGATTTGGGCGGTCTCGGGCTCTGCTCTGGCAACGCCAGCAGCGAAAGAGGACAATCCCGGCCCCCGCACCAAAAATAGGTACCACCACGCTGTAGGTGGACCACACTCGGGCGAGAGCGCGAAGACCGGAGGAGGAGGACGGACGGGGCTTTGGACGGCTGCCCGTCCGTTCCTTACTACCGGCGAATAAGCCTCTTGACCCAAAAGAGTGAAATTCAAGTGTCAAAAAACAACAACAAGCCGTCCGGCCAAACCCAAACCACAAACTTGGGCTATGTCTGTCAAACCCTTTCATTGAGACTCGACCTGTGATGGTTAGTCGCAAAAAGACCAAATGGCAAATACACAACTCTTAACGGGGGATCACTCGGCTCGTGGGTCGATGAAGACCGCAGCAAACTGCGTGTCGGTATGTGAATCGCAAGAATACCAGATACATCGACAAGTTGAGCGCATATTGCGGCGGCGGCAGCCATATGAGCTTGTCGCCGCCCACTCCTCCCGAGGTCGAATATACATCCATCGGTTTGCTTTCACGAGTTGGTACCTGCTGACTGTCTCCCCGACACGAGGGTAACCCGAGCTTCACAGCAGGGTTTAATCGCCCGCGCCTTGCGGCGTATATAAAAAACAAACAAGCCTATCACTAGCAGAATCCATGGACTTGGCACCCACATTCAACCACAACAAGCGACGGTTATGGCCTACTTAACTGGAAGTAACATCTTTTTGCCTGCTGTCCACAGAGACACGAATGGCCGTCGGCCGCTCATGGCTGATGCTGCACATGTTCTAAGAGGCACTCCATCCCACGAAGAGGAAACGAAACCGGGTCGGATATCTTTTAAGTAAGCCCCGCCGGAATTTCGTCTATCACCCCGAAAAGAGTGCTTGGCATGCATTGCAGTGGAACCTAAATTGATGAGTGCGCCTGGGCCCGCAGTCTACCATGTAGTGGTGCAGGCAGAGAGATGAGAATGCTTGGGTGACGCCGTGCTCTTCCTCACGCGCTCCTCCACCCTCTCCCACGGTCAGACGCGGTGTGGGCGTTCTCTTTGAGAGTTCGCCACGAGTCCCCGTCTATCTCATGACTGGGAGGGAGGCAGGGGGAGTTCTCTCTAAACGCGTTAAAGACGGTGTTGCGCCTCATAACGGCGCTCGCCGGGATAGAGCACTAGTTCTGCAGCCGGAAAGGCCGCTCACGCCAATTAATACTGCGACTCTCGCTCTCTTTCTCCGGATAAGCAAGTGCCACTGCTGTGGCATGCGGGAACGGGGAAAGAGGTCAAAGTTTAAGCGGCAAAGGTGCGGCCGAGTAAGGGCGGAACACGAGCGTATATGCATTAAAACTGTGTGTGTATATGACTCTGCGAGAGATGTTCTGCTGGAACACTTTTCCTATTGGCTATTTACCACTCAATGAGAAGGAACGGAGTCAGGGGTGGGAGTGCCGGCGCCATGGCCGCTGGTACCCCCGCGACAAGCCCCTCAAACCTTCCTGCCTGGTAATGTCGGTGGTGAAGAAAGTCGGTGGCAGAGCGTCTTCCACTTCGTGGTTGGGGAACTTGTTCCCCCTAAGGATGATGAGACCACGATCGACCTCGTAGTAGGAGAGAGCTACCCGCCAAATTTAAGCATATTAATAAGCGGAGGAAAAGAAACCAACAGGGATTCCCTTAGTAAGGGCGACTGAACCGGGAAAAGCCCAGCGCATAACCTCGATGTCTTCGGGCACGAGGGGTGTTGCGTTTCAGAGGGTCCAGCACGCCGTCCCATACCGTCTAAGTCAAGCTTGAAAGCGGCCCCTGCCCATGGAGGGTGACAGGCCCGTATGGCGGCGCCCGTGAGGGTACAGATGGGACGGTCGGAAAGGGCCTCTCTGTAGAGTCGGGTTGCTTGAAAGTGCAGCCCAAAGCAGGTGGTAAACTCCATCTAAGGCTAAATATGACCACGAGACCGATAGCGAACAAGTACCGTGAGGGAAAGTTGAAAAGAACTTTGAAGAGAGAGTTCAAGA
>NW_024748357.1:0-15555 GCF_018991925.1 Homarus americanus
GTGGACTGTGGGGGAGGTGATCCTGTAGGTGCAGCAGGAGCAGTAGCAGGTGGTGGCGGTGGTGGACTGCGGGGGAGTTGAAGCTGTAGGTGCAGCAGCAGCAGGTGGTGATGGTGGACTGTGGGGGAGGTGATCTTGTATGTGCAGCAGCAGTAGGTGGTGGTAGTGGACTGTGGGTGAGTTGATCCTGTATTTGCAATGGCATCAGGTGGTGATGGTGGACTGTGGGGGAGGTGATCCTGTAGGTGCAGCAGCATCAGCAGCAGTTGGTGGTAGTGGACGTTGGGGGAGGTGATCCTGTAGGTGCAGCAGCATCAGCAGTTGGTGGTTGTGGACGTTGGGGGAGGTGATCTTGTAGGTGCAGCAGCAGCAGCAGCAGCAACAACAACAACAGCAGCAGCAGCAGCAGCAGCAGTAGCAGTAACAATAGCAGCAGCAGCAGGTAGTGGTAGTGGACTGTGGGGGAGGTGATCCTGTAGGTGCAGCAGCATCAGCAGTTGGTGGTAGTGGACGGTGGGGGAGGTGATGCTGTAGGTGCAGCAGCAGCCGCAGCAGCAACAACAGCAGCAGCAGCAGGTAGTGGTAGTGGACTGTGGGGGAGGTGATCCTGTAGGTGCAGCAGCATCAGGTGCATGGTGGACTGCAGGGTGACGGTGGAGGCCACCGTGGGGGAGGATGTGGTACTGTAGTCGTAATTCATCGTACATCCTTCACGGGACAATTAACGTCGCACCTTAATAACACCTGAACCACCACCACCTACCTCCCCGGCCCGCCTCCACGGCCTCACTTGGGTTTTGGTTGTCCCAGCCATTGTTTAATTCGTGTCTTATTTATCTCAGGTATTGTTTCAGTCGTTTTTTGTTTGTCCCAGCCTTTGTTTGGCGAGTTTCTTGTTTAACTCGTAATTTGTCTTTTGTCTTGTTTACTTTATTTACATTTTCAGTTATTGCTTAATATCCTGTATAGCTCACATTTGATCTCCTGCTCTGTTTGATGCGCTTTTTGTTTACATCCTGTCTTGTATATGTGGTTTTATTTTCCTGTTAACGTGTGTCTTGTTTGCCTTACACCTTGTTTTATTATTACTATTTTTATCTAGTAATTTATTTTGTACTTTGTTTAACTTGTTTCTTGTGCTATGTTATAATATTTTGTCGAAATTGTTTGCATATGTTGTTTATTTCTTACTAGTTTCTCTTGCTTTGACTAATACTGTTTACCTTGTTTGTTTTAATGTTCAGTGTATATATTCGGATCTTGTTTACCATGTAGGTACCTTGTTTGTCTAGTCGCTCGGTTAAGAAAGTCTTCCTGTCAGTGTTATGTTGTTGTCGCCATATTTCTGTTGTCAACTCGAGCAGACTTCAAGTGTCGGTTAAACCACAGGTATGGCTGAGGCGTTGGTCTGCAGGTTTGTCTTAGTTGTGGTGGTGGTGTTAGGTGTGGTGGTGGTGTGGTGTGTTAGGTGTGGTGGTGGTGTGGTGTGTTAGGTGTGGTGGTGGTGCTGATGTTGTGTCAAGTGTGGTGGTGTCTGATCCAGGGTGGCGGAAGTGGAGAAGGAGGAGGAGGTGAAGAAGGAAATGGGAAAGAAGGTGGTGGTGTAGGAGGAGGAATAAATTGTAATAAGAACAGACAAAGAAGAAAATAAGTAGAAAAGAAGAAGAAAATAGAAGAAAACGAAGAACGTGTTGGTAAGAGAGAGGAATGAGGGAGTGCCGAGGAAAATTAGTACAGAAACTGGGGTAGACAGAGGCAAATGCTTAAAGAACCTTGCCCATAGTTTAACCATGCCGGGGGATCGAACCCAGGTCCGCTCGCTTGCGAGGCGAGCTTGCTTGACCATTACACCACAGATACGAACACGTACGGCTCACCTGAAGATTAGTCCCTGCAGTTTATTTTACCTTAAGATTAACCTCTAACACTTTTTTGGGGAGATTAAGTTGGGTTGGGTTAGTATAGATTAGATTAGGTTAGGTTAGGTTAGGTTAGATTATAATTAGGGTGGTTAATCTTAAGGTGAAATAGCTGGACTAATCTTCGTTGATCCCATACAGTCAAGTTAACAAAATGCAAGCTGTATGGGATTAGATTTAACTATTAATCTATGTACTGTTACCAAACCTAACATAATGTAACGTAACGTTACGTAATGTAACGTAACGTAACGTAATTTATAATAGAATAATATAAAAAATTTAAAACTTAAAATTAATGAAAAAATACAGCAAACGAAAAAGAAAAATGATTTGTCCATGTATTATTATTATTATTATTATTATTATTATTATTGTTATTATTATTATTTATATTATTATTATTATTATTATTATTATTATTATTATTATTATTATTTATATTATTATTATTATTATTATTATTTATATTATTATTATTATTATTATTATTTATATTATTATTATTATTATTATTATTTATATTATTATTATTATTATTATTATTATTATTATTATTATTTATATTATTATTATTATTATTATTATTATTATTATTATTATTATTATTATTATTATTATTTATATTATTATTATTATTATTATTATTATTATTATTATTATTATTATTATTATTATTATTATTATTATTATTATTATTATTTATATTATTATTATTATTATTATTATTATTATTATTATTATTATTTATATTATTATTATTATTATTATTATTATTATTATTATTATTATTATTATTATTATTATTATTATTATTATTATTATTATTATTATTATTATTATTATTATTATTATTATTATTATTATTATTATTATTATTATTATTATTATTGTTATTATTATTATTATTATTAAGCCCTAGTACATCGACTATTGTTACGCCACCAAAGAATTACTAAAAATTTCGTCTTTTCCTACACCACTCAGTTTGAGTGTTCAGCCCCGCCCACTGACTACCGACCAGCCGCCATCATATTAATAACTTTCATTTTGTTTTAATTTAGTATTATTTCATAATAGATAAAAGCGTAAATCGGTTGTGATATCTGCTACTATAAATTAATTAACGAATTTATATATTGTTACGTAGTACTATCTTATATATCGGTTCGTTAATATTAGAAAAGTGGGATCTTTTTAAGCGAAGTTTAAATGGCTGCCGGTGGACGTGTTGTTGTTAACTGGGGAAAGGATTTAAAGTGTAAGTTAACATGAACAACAGTGCCTTAGCGTGTGACTAAAAAGGATTAAAGTTTTTATGAGAATGCCAAGAAGAGACGACAGTGCTCTGATATACAGTAGAGTTTAGACTAAAAATGGTTGAAAAACTTAGGAAAAGGATGGTCGTCTGGGCTCTGATTCGGTTGTTTGGGTAGAGCGAAGTAATCATTCGTCCTTTTAATTAGAAATGAACAGTACAAAATAAATGGAATGTTTTCTATCAGCGGTTCAGAAACAGTTGCATTCCAAATAACAAGATGTATATAAAAAACTGCCGACAAAGCGGTGCTCTTTAAGGGAAGATAATGCACCAAGTCTGTAAGAGAAAGTTCACCTGACCATGACATCAGCCCGCAGTGTCTACCTCCTAACGCCCCTGGTATGTTATAGTCAATGAATCAAGGATCATTGCACATTTGAAGAAGCTTAACACGCCAAAGCCTCTTAATGGCATGTTAAATGCTGGCGAAGGTGGTGATCTCGACGCTGCACGAGGCTCCTGGATAAATTACAATATTTATCACACCATCACTGAACCCCGAGTCCTAGCCAGACGTTACACAAGCTACAGGTAATAGTGTTGTGGTGCAAACTATGGCCTTCAGTGGTAAATGAGTTAGAGGTTCACTGATTCAACTGTAGAAATCCAGTATCCTTGAAATAGTAAAATTGTTCCAGGGTTTGATGTCATGGACACCCAGGACTTAGATAATAAGCCTTGTGAAGTGTAAGAATCACATACAGCAGAGTTAGTTCACCCAGTTGTGGATGTGTTTTCCTAACTTTGCTGTTGGGGAAGTAAAGGTGGTCGAGTGTAGTATTGGTCACATTACCTTGTATACCTACAAAAAGCTTAACTCTCACTATGTTGTATCCATATTGACCTTAACAACTCGCCAGGCTTATGTGATCCACATTCACAAGAGAAGTAATTTTTCCCTGCCTTCGAACTGACTGACGAGGACACTAACCTGGCAAGGGGATTATAGGCACAAACCCACTTTAAGAGAAGTAAAAAACATGAATGACAAGTCTCTCGAGTCACTGAGGACCTGACCACCCACCACCAGCACCTGTACCACTTAGTCATACCGTAAGTGCAAACAGTCATTAGTGCATATTTTGGCAACGATGTGTTTTTGGGCGCGGCCTTAATGACAACAGACAAAACGAACCAATTAAACCAAACCTAAAGATCTTGAGATATTTTAAAGTTGAATTTGGTTGGGTGGTTTTGCTTATCGTCATTATCAGTTTAGTCATGGTTAGACCAGAACCTACATTGTTGTCAGAAATTTGTCATGAATAATTAATTTTAATAATTGTTAAGACCATTATCGCAGTCTTTAGCACCATGGTACCTGCAGTATCATACACTTATATTAAAACAAACTAAACCAACCAACTAAACCTACCTAATCTAACATTACCGAATATAACCGAACCTAACCTAACCTTACTTGGTAAAGATTCGAAAAAGGTCACTTTATTAGATTTTCGTCGGAAATTTATATTTTTCGATTTTCACTTGAAAATTTTATTTTTATCGCACAGAGTGGGCAGGGCTTTGAGGTAAAGGGAAATCGTGAGGTAAAACACGCAAAACGCTGACGAAATTAAACCTAACCTAATTTAATTATCACAGAAATGTTAGGAGTAATTTTTAAGAACGGGTGCCCCGGTTAAGGAGCCAAGTTAGGAAACATTCCAATAGAAGAAAACTTCTTCAGTTTAATTAAGAACATCCCAAAAATGGCGGAGGAAATAAATTTTTACCAAATAAAAAAAAATGATCAAGAACCTAACCTCAGTCAATCAAGTGTACCGTCCCCATATATATGAGGGTTGGCGACCACAGTCCTCCACTCTAAACTTTCTCGGACTGTTTTTAACAATCCCCCCCAAGGTTTTAATTTCATCATCCACCCCAGTTGTTGCCTTCCCCTGGCCCCTTTACCCTCAACTTTGTCCATTAATATTTCTGTTATTATCCCCTCGTCCCTAATTATATAACCAAAGTATCTCATTTTTTTATGTACAGTTGGGGACATTTCCGACTAGTACACTCAGCGTTGTCAATCCATTCTTTCCGTGAGGTGTGAACCCCGCGAGTATCTGAACGTGAATCTGAAGCCTCTAAGTTACTCGGTGAGACATGAGGTGTACACAGTAGCCTGGGACCACAATGATATAATTTGTCTCCATACATGTGCCCGGCAACGTTGACATAGATAATTAGTGTAGTATGGACGCTTTTCATTCACCTAACGTGGAGTAAATAATACCTGTCCTGCAGTGACAATGTAATGCTGAAAAAGGAAAAATCTACCACTTTATTTATCCTCAAGCAAAGTCTAAGATGTTATAGTGCCCGGCTTTATGGAGTGTGGTGTGGTGGTGACGTGGTGCCTCGGATTGTGAGACAAAGTCAATAGTCTTGCCTGCCGCATTTCTGTCCAATCACCTAATTTTCTACTTGTTTACCAAATCTCACTTACGTAACAGGAAAAGCATCACCTCTGATCATTACACACATATTTTCACTATTAATATTGTATAGTATATTTTTATAGCGTACACAAAAAACCCCCCACTCATAAATACAATTTCTCTTCATGCCTAGGCACATTTCGTCATGGCTCAGGTTTATCCCAAAGTTGACATGAAGAGCATGACTAATGTCCACATACTATAGCAGACAGGCTGTAATAATGTTATGTTGTTTATCTCAATGACACTACAACCAAATGGTAAGTATTAGCATTCAGATCTTGAGTATTTCTTACTTAACACAACAGTGTGGCGGTGCAACTGTCCCCTATCCTCTGTCCAGCGCACAGAGACCTCCCCTCCCCTACGTCCCCTTACGTCACACCACCTCCCCTAAACATCCCCCTGACATTATTTCGGTTATTTACATTAAGAGAGTTACAGGGTGTATTAAAAAGGTATTTGAAGGCTAATTTTGTTTTTCAATTTCTGTGTGTGTGTGTGTGTGTGTGTGTGTGTGTGTGTGTGTGTGTGTGTGGACCTCGTCACACATGACGCCTTTACATCAGACCTGTGTGGTCTGTCATCTCTCCACCTCGACCCTCCACATAAAACCTTCACTGGACGAAAAGTTTATAATTTTTAGCCCCTCTCCTCAGAGTTATGAGTTAGTGTTAAAATGTATTATAATTGACCTTCCTTCAGTTTCGTTTATCTAGGTGTGTGCTTAAGAAAATACCTAATGTTATATGGAAACAGTTCCCGTAGTTTGATCTATACGTTATGTCAAGGCGTTCGGTACATCATGGTACCCACTCAGGTCAGGACTTATGGCTTCACCTGAGGAGTGGGATGCACGTAAACGTCGGGGAATAAAATGGTCTTGTGGTTGAGGTGTGTTTCTTCGTCCGTTACTGAGGTGACCCTATGTGTGGAGGAGGGGGGAGAGGAATTGGTTTTAATTTCGCTAATTTTTTTTTGTTACATCTTGCCACAGTATTATCGGATATATACGAGAATGATAATAAGTGGCTGTATGAGAATACTTTGTCAGTAATGTACGCTTTCCTAGTATTACAGTATGTTATCTGCCAACCTTTATCTACGAAAAATATGAATGTTTTAACCCAGTTATGTGTATCTGAAGGATTACTAGTGGACATAATTTTTGTTTGAGTAATAACAGTCACACACCCGAGCGTGAATTTTGGAACGAACTATTTACTTTTGACATATCAATACTCTAATATTGCTCCGAAACTATTAATAATTTCAAGTATACAGGCGCGTATTAGTTAAAATATACAGATTAAAGTAATGATTTCAGTTAATAAGGACATACACGATATATTACTTTTATAATTAAGTGATTTTCTGGTAACCAAACCCACTATAAATGACAGAAACTTACATTAACATATATAAGTTATAAGTTTTTGTTAACATACCGTTTATTATGAACCTTTCCAAGTACACCTAAAAGATATCTCATGAACACGGAAATATTGTGCCTACTTTTTAACACTAATTGATGACGTCAGGCAGCTATCAGGGCTACCAACATATCGGAAAAAATCAGTAATATGATCTGAGAACATTATTGTTATTAGTATTGATATATTAGGGTCTCCTCCAGGTTATCTGTATATAAGCCTACTGCGTCTCATGCATTCTGACGTAGTTGTAGCGTGCCCCATGCATCTGACGTAGTTATAGTGCGTCTCGTATTCTGACGTAGTTGTAGTGCGTCTTATAATTTCTGACGTAGTTGTAGTGTGGTATGTTGGTGAGTGGGTTTGTGGGGGTCATTGTTAGGGGTGTTGGTGAGGGAAGATTGTGGAGGTGATGGTGAGGGAAGGTTGTGGGGGTGATGGTGAGGGGTGGTTTGTGGGGGTGTTGGTAAGGGGTTTGTGGGGGTGTTGGTGAGGGGTAGTTTGTGGGGGTGTTGGTAAGGGATGGTTGGTGTAGTGTTGGTGAGGATGTCTACCATTTTCGTTGGATAATGACTGGTGTACTGTATATGTTAACCTTATAGACCGTGTACTAACCTAGAGATGCGAACTAAAACACCGTAATAGTTGTTGAAACAGTAATAATACCATAACCTCAAGAACAACAACAACCTACGGCGCCTTACTTGATCGGGTTGTGTTGTAGTTGTGGGGTCCTCGTGTGATGTAGTACTAAAGGAAGCAATAAAAGCAGTATCTATCCCTCTGATGTACAGTTGCCAGCAAGAGTCCTCCCACAGCCCTGCTACACAGGGCTGTGGTAGGACTTTTGCTGGCAACTGTACATAGAATCATAATCAGATGAGATGTGACAAAGTAGTCATTAAGTATCACTCCGAGGGTACAGCCAGCCTGGTATGTTATCAGCGTGGAGCGTCACAACAGTATTGCTCTAATGATGTGATGTAATCAGCGTCCAGGTAAGGCCGGGGTAAGACTGGTAGGGGTGTTCCTTGTTGTAAATTGTCCACCGCGTCCCCCCTCACCCTCCTCTACCCTCGTGCCTGCTCCCGTTCATCTGTTGGTATTGATAGCGTCAGGTTTTATTACGGGAGAGTATTTTGAGGGATGGGGCGCCCCATCCTCCCGGCCCTATCCCACCTCGCCCTGCCCCGCCCCACCCAGCCCCGCCACCATACCCCTCGACCACAGACTTCCTACCTCCACACCTCGCCTTAGTTATCGTTAAGAAATGCATTAAAATATCTTCTTTCAGATTGTATTTTCAAAATCAGTCTGGTATTTCGGTATTGTTTTGTAGATTGAAGTTACTACGGTGGTGGAGTACCGTGCCAGGCAGCCCGAGGGTCGTGGCCACCCGTCACCGTTTTACACGTCAGCTAATATATTATTCAACAAAACACAATGACACATTTCATCTGCATCCCCTATTTTTGTTCGTTTTCATCTTTTGAGTGGCATCTTTGATCAGTTCCTCGATATATCGACAGAAGTCCATAAACTTTCGTTAACACATGTGTGACAACATACTGAATCCGCAACTGATATCACATCAGATCAATGGAAGTTCTCCAAAACTAAATTATTCATGATCTATCATTATGACCAAAATATGTTGACAATTTTATTGGGTAACTGTCTTTAATTTTTTGCCTTATATCTTCAAGATTTCAGAATATTATTTGGAAAACGATCGTAGGTTTGAGGGAGACAGTACCACACTTTTCACATTTCTTTGGTGGCTATCTTTGTCCGGGGACAATCGTCGCGCGGCCGCTACGCACCACCACATTGAAATTTTTAACCCCAGTGGTGCCGCATTCACGGTTTTGTACCATTTTTAGTTACGTAATTTTCCTGACATCAGAAAAATATCAAAGCGATCGGTATGTTAAAATGACCTTTCCCTCTCCGGACAATATGGACCAAATTCATATCCCCTTTCCTGATAGCCTCTCGACATGGAACACAGTCGCATAATTTCACCGGTTCCGATGAGATATTTGCCAGAGTATTAAAGGAATGAAAGGAAGAGCTTGTATGCCCTTAGCAAAGTTGTTAAACATGTCCTTAAAAACAGGTGTAGTACCAGAATCCTGGATGATAGCGAATGTAATACCGATTTTCAAGAAGGGAGATAGATCACTATCCTCTAACTACCGCCCAATCAGTCTAACGTCAATAGTAGGCAAATTACTGGAAGCAATCATTTCAAACTCTATTCGAAATCACCTGGAGAAGCACCGATTGATCAATGATTCCCAGCATGGCTTCACAAGCGGGCGTTCTTGTCTAACTAATCTATTAACATTCTTTTCATCAGTTTTCGAATCGGTGGACGAGGGGCACAATTATGATGTGGTATATCTCGACTTTAGCAAAGCCTTCGACAGAGTCCCCCACGAAAGACTAATTAGAAAGGTAGAAGCACATGGCATCAAAGGTGAAATCCTTAAATGGATCAGGGCGTGGTTACAGGACAGGAAACAGCGAGTGAGCATTAACGGCACTAAATCCCATTGGAGCAACGTCACCAGTGGAGTTCCCCAAGGCTCAGTACTTGGACCATTATTATTTATTATATACATAAACGACATATATATCGGCATAGACAGCAACATAAGTAAATTTGCTGATGACACCAAATTAGGCTGTATAATTAAATCTGATGAGGACTCAACAAAACTACAAGAAAATCTAAACAAATTTTTCGAATGGTCTGGAAAATGGCAGATGAAATTCAACGTGGACAAACGTAAAGTACTCAGTATAGGAGATGTAAACAGAGAAACCAGTTACCAGATGAACAACGATGCCATTGAGAAATCCGACTGCGAGAGAGATTTAGGAGTAATGATAAGTAGGAACCTTAAGCCAAGTAAAAAATGTATATTTGCTCGAAACAAGGCGAATAAAGTACTTGGGTTCATACAAAGGAGTGTTGGTAACAAGACTAGCGGGGTCATCCTAAAACTATATCTTGCGCTTGTGAGACCTCACTTGGATTACGCAATTCAATTCTGGTTACCTTATTACAGAGTACAGAGACAGGTTAAAGCATCTTAATTTGCACTCCCTCGAGAGACGTAGAGTGAGAGGCGATATGATAGAGGTATATAAATGGAAGTCAGGGCTGAACAAAGGGGACATTACAAAGGTACTCAAACTATCCAACCAAGAACAAACTCGTAACAATGGTTTTAAATTAGACAAATTTAGATTTAGGCGCGAAATAGGTAAACACTGGTTTGGTAACATAGGTTGGGTGCTCATATGAGCAGTAGGGGTTGGGTGTAAATGGGACTGCCCAGTATGGGCCAATAGGCCCGCTGCAGTTTCCTCCAGTCTTATGTTCTTATGAGACTGTCCCCTACGTGCGAGAGGACAGAGTCGAAATTCCCTTTTCTTTTGGGGGTATAACGGTCGGTCCGCGGCCTTTCCCGATTCACTAGTTTTTACTAATGCAATAGGAGGCAGAGGACCCGAAAACCCGGACTAAAACGAAATGGGTAAAACTCACTCCTCCTCAACCCCGCTGTAACAAACACTTAATGTGTTGTGCAGGTCGAGGTGAGGTGGTGCGATGTGTACCAAGAGTGAGGGTCACCGGGCAGGACATAGGGCGCTCTGGTGCCTGGTCACGACGCTCACCACGCCACCGCCATCACACCGAGGTTCCGGGAACTGATTCATTCATATCAATTGTTAAGTACAGTGACGCTGCCAGTTACGAGATGTCCACGTCTTCGCCCGACCACAGCTTGGTCATGTCTACAGCTTGGCCATGTTTACAGTTTCATGTCTACAGCTTGGCCATGTTTACAGTTTCATGTCTACAGCTTGGCCATGATTACAGCGTCATGTCTACAGTTTGGCCATGTTTACAGCGTCATGTCTACAGCTTGGCCATATCTACAGCTTGGCCATATCTACACAGCTTAGCCATGTTCACAGCGTCTTGTCCATAGCTTGGCCATGTTCACAACCTGACCACATCTACAGCTTGGGCAAGTCCACAACCTTTCCACGTCCACAACACGGCCATATCATAGCTTGGCCATATCATAGCTTGGTCATGTCTAGAGCTTGGCCATATCCACAACCTAACCAAGTCCACAACTTGGCTATGTGTACAGCTTGGCCATGTCCACAACCTGACCAACTCCATAGCTTAGTCATGTCCACAACTTAGCCATATCTACAGCCTGGTCATATCTATAATCTGGCCATGTACACAACCTGACCACGTTTGCAGCTTGGCCATGTCGCCAATTAAGTCTGGTCATATGAAGAGACTGGCTGTGACTTCAGGCTGACAGTGATCACATAGTAATGGCTACAGTTTAGCTTCAGATGTACATATATATATTAGCCTTATATATAGCTGCAACTTTTTTATAGCTTCGCCTTATCTATAGCTACACTTTATAGCTTCACCGTAATAGCTTCACCGCATTAATAGTTTCATCGTATTTATAGCCTCACCGTATTAATAGTTTCTGCATATTTAAAGCTTCACCGTATTTATAGCTTCACTTTATTTATAGCTTCCCCATATTTATAGCTTCACCTTATTTATAGCTTCACTGTATTTATAGCTTCACCATATTTATAGCTTCACCATACTTATAGCTTCATATTATTTATAGCTTCACCATATTTATAGCTTCACCATATTTATAGCTTCACATTATTTATAGCCTCATATTTATAGCTTCACCATATTTATAGTTTCACCTTATTTATAGCTTCACCGTATTTATAGCTTCACCTTATTTATAGCTTCCCCATATTCATAGCTTCACCACATTTGTCGTGTTTAGAGTGTACACAGGCTGCCTGGGTCTATAATTAATCTGACCGTATATACTCCCTCACTAACTATAATCTGGCCGTATACACAACCCTCCCTACTAACTATAATCTGGCCGTATGCATAACCCTCCCTAGTAACTATAATCTGGCCGTATACACAACCCTCCCTATTAACTATAATCTGGCCGTATACACAACCCTCCCTACTAACTATAATCTGGCCGTATGCATAACCCTCCCTACTAACTATAATCTGACCGTATACACAACTCCTCCCTTACTAACTATAATTCAAGCTGCATACATAAACCCTCCCCATTAACTATAATCTGGCTGTATACACAACTCCTCCCTACTACCATAATCTGGCCGTATAATAATAACCCTCCCCACGCAACTATATCTGGCCGTATATAACCTCCCTCATTAATCCATGGAATTCGACCGTATACACAACCTCCTTACTAATCATAATCTGGTCATATTAATAACCTCCTTACTAACTATAATCTGCCGTATACACACCCTCCCCATTGACCATAATCTGGCTGCATACACAACCCTCCCGCCATCCGTAATCTGAGTCAGGCGCATAACCTCCCTACTAACTATAATCTGACCGCATACACAACCCTCCCTACTAACTATAATCTGGCCGTATACACAACCCTCCCTACTAACTATAATCTGGCCGTATACACAACCCTCCCTACTAACTATAATCTGGCCGCATACACAACCCTTCCTACTAATTATAATCTGGCCGTATACACAACCCTCCCTACTAACTATAATCTGGCCGTATACACAACCCTCCCTACTAACTATAATCTGACCGTATACATCCTCCCCCCACCCCCCCCACTAGCTATAATCTGGCCGTACCACATCTCAGTCCACACCGCCATACCTAAAATTCTACAGCATTATCCGACTGTCAGTAGAGGTGATTATTATATGCCGTGACGGTATTGTATTTTGCTTAACGGCTACAGTAGTTAAGATGCTTATGTTTGTAAAATGAACCTAACCTAACCCCATCAGAGGTAGTGTTAAGGGTGAAATAAACTATGGGGGTCTAATCTTCATGTGATCCCTTAACACCATATAGCTTGCTCTCTTTTCCTGACATAGATTTTATAGTACCCAGATTTCATTGTTTGCCAGATCGTGTTGGTGGTGATGTTATCCTTGGACCGTAATAGCAGAGTACTGTATTTGCTTTGTGGGTACAGTACTGATGACTGTATTCGTATACCTCAACCAAATGATACCTTGTACCCTTCAACACGTAACAAACCCTCTAGCTTCAGTATTACCTCCCTATTCTCCCTTCCTATTCCCCCTTCCTAGCATAGATTTGGTATGTAAATTTGCCTACTATAACCAGGTGCTATTGTAAAGATATTATCAACTGTAACATGTAAGGTGATTACATGCTAAGATAGCATAAAACACACACACACACACACAGCTGTTACACAAAAAAAACAGGTAGGAACAGGTAAGATAAACACTTCGTCAGGAGGAGGAACGCAGCAATCATCCCATGCAGCCGTACAGGTGATGGCGTAGTGTGGAGAGAGATATAGGACATGGCAACCTGCAGGGGACACCAGAAGATTACAGTGTGTGTGTGTGTGTGTGTGTGTGTGTGTGTAAATAATAATAATAATGATAATAATAATTAACGGTTTATTGGAAAAGTTCTGCAGCCCGAAGGCTGAAAATATACATTGGACAAAAATGACTTATTACATGCAAAGACATGGGGTGGGTGGGTCGTTTAACAAAAGCTCTCATTATTGAAAGGAGAAGGAATAATGATTGAACATACAAAATATTATAGTTTACAGTTGATGGCCCGGGCCTGGACTGGTCATGGAGACACCAGGTGGTGTGGTGTTCACGTGGTGTAGTAACTCGTCCTCGGGTGTTGATATGAAAGACCTCACGTGTATGTGTGCGTCTAGATTTATTCGTTTTGTTTATCATAGATTACAATCATAACTAATTTTATGGTCCTTTCGTTCCCTCTCTATAGATTTTCATAATTTTGTTTGGTCTTTATTATTATTATTATTGTTTTTATCTTTTTTTTTTGGGGGGGGGAGGTGTTATTCTCTCTCTCTCTCTCTCTCTCTCTCTCATCCAGATATGTATATTTGACTGAAATACTTTTAATCTCTTCATGAACTTTTATTACAATACTGTAATTATAACTTGAACGTCGTATTAGAGGTTTACTTTATAAAGTGACTTATCAGAAGGAGAGAAATGACTGCACTGGACAATCCCTCGAGTGACGTCTCAGATTCCTAGTTAAATCTCATACATTGTCTTCTCTTAAGGGAACTTCCAGTATGTATACAGTCAGGGTCAAAAGTTCGTTCCATCCCATTATGAAGCAGCATCGACCCCAAACGAGACAAAACAGTCAGTTCGGAGACTCATTCTCGCGACTCGGTTTTACCACAGGAGCGAACTTTTATCCATGACTGTATTTTATTCATTTTTATTTTTTGATGAGAATAAAATCTTGGCGTACTATTTGCATGTTTTAGCATTTATTTATTTATTTATTTATTTATTTATTTTGGGGTGGGGTGGGGGGGGGTGTATGAAGGTTTGTCATTAATTCTGGACTTAAATCTTATGATGGGAGTGCTTAAGAAAAGTTTGTTACCTCAGTAGTTTTTTTTCTTTTGATAATTGCAGAATGTAAACACCATCATTTGAGAGCCGCTTCAGCGCTTAATGCATTGAGTGACGTCATCAGCCACTCGAGTTTGTCAGAAATTTAACCCCTTGAGTAGATGACTTAACCCTTTGAGTACGATCACTTAACCCTTTGAGTATGATCACTTAACCCCTGAGTACTATAACTTGACCTCTTCAATACACTGACTTAACCCCTTGGAATATTTGAGGAATAAGTCGTCATACTCAAGCGGTTAAGTCATCGTACTCGTGTCGTTAAATCATCGTACTCGTGTCGTTAAATCACCCTACTCATATATTTAAGTCATCGTTATTCAAGGTGTTGAGTCATAGTACTTATGGGTTAAGTCTTCGTACTCAAGGGGTTGATGACGTCAGAACATTCATTAAGCGCTGAAGCGGCTTTCAAGGTTTGGTTAGGTTAGGTTAGGTTAGAATTACACAGAACATTATGTAATTTGCTGATGTTTTAAGCTATTGGACTTTGATTGGGCTTTATTATATATAAGTGGTTAACAGTTATTTGTTTCACACAGTTATCTGGATTCTGGTAAGACCTTTCCTTAAAGTGGTATCAACAGATGTCTTTGAGCTGGTTTTTATCCCTGAGTGTGTGTCCTTTAGAGGCACAGACGAACTTGTTGGTTGGTTGTGCTCGCTGGACGACAGGTGGAAGGCTGCCGGACACACCTGCACCAGCTCACATACTCAACCTGTAGAAGAAGTAATTGTCTTGTTGTTCTAAAGTGGATGTTTGATGTTTATAGTAGGAGTCACAGATGGTGTAAACAGAGTAACGATCAATGCAACAACAGATTTACCAAAGTATACTATTTATACACACAAAATACATATGT
>NW_024748358.1:0-17500 GCF_018991925.1 Homarus americanus
CAGGTGGTGGTGGTACCGTGGGGAGTTGATCCGGCGCAGCATGGTGATGGTCTGTTGGGAGCATCTGCAGGTGCAGCAGCAGCAGCAGGTGGTGGTAGTGGACTGTGGGGGAGTGATCCTGTAGGTGCTGCAACAACAGCAACAGCAGGTGGTGGTAGTGGACTGTGGGTGAGTTGATCCCAGGTGCAGCAGCAGCAGCAACAACAAGAGCAGCAGCAGGTGGTGGTAGGTACTGTGGGGAGTTGATCCTGTAGGTACAGCAGCAGGTGGTAGGTACTGTGGGGAGCTGATCTTGTAGGTACGCAGGTAGTGGTAGTGGACTGTGGCGAGTTGATCCTGGAGGTAGCAGCAACAACAACAACAAATGTTGAAGCACGTGGTGGTGGTAAATGTGGGGAGTTGATCCTGCAGGCAGCAGCAGCAGCAGGTGATGGTGAACTGTTGGGGAGCACCTGTGGCAGCAGCAGCAGCAGGTGGTAATGGATTAGGGAGTTGATCCTGGTGCTGCACGCCAACAGCAGGTGGTGGTGACTGGTGAGTTGATCCTGTGGCGCAGCAGCAGCAGCAACAACAGAGCAGCAGCAGTGTGGTGTACTGTGGGGAGTTGATCCTGGCAGCAGCAGCAACAGCTGGTGGGGAGTTGATCCTGGCAGCAAGCGTTGCTAGGTGGTCTGTGGAGTTGATCCTGCAGGTGTAGTAGCTGCACCAGCAGCAGCAACAACAACGCAGCATAAGCAGCAGCAGCAGTGCTGGTGGACTGGGAGATCCGTGGTGCAACAGCAGGATGGTCGGGACTGTGGGGAGCTGATCCTGAGGTGCAGCAACAGCAGGTGGTGATGGTGGACTGGTGAGGGAGATCCAGGCACAGTGGCAGCAGCAGGTAGTGGTGGATCAGGGGAGGTGATCCTGCGGCGCAGCAGCAGGTGGTGGTGACTGTGGGGAGTTGATCCTGTAGGTGCATCAGCAGCAGCAGCAGCAGCAGCAGCCGCAGCAGCAGCAGTAGCTGGTGGTGGCGGCGGCCTGTGGGGAGTTGATCCTGTAGCTGCAGCATCAGCAACAACAGCAGCAGCGTTGCGCGTTGGCAGGTGTGTAGTGGGCTGTTGGGAGTTGATCCTGGTGGCGCGCAGCAGCAGCAGGTGGTGATAGTGAACTGTTGGGAGTTGATACTGTAGGTGCAGCAGCATGATGGTGTAATGAATGGGGAGTTGATCCTGTAGGTGCAGTGGCGGCAGGTGGTGATGGTGGACTGTTAGCGAGGTGATCTTGCAGGCAGCAGGCGTGATGATAGTGGACTGTGGGGAAGTTTATCCTGTGGTGCAGCAGCAGCAGCAGGTGGTGATGGTGGACTGTGAGTGATCCTGTAGATGCAGCAGCAGCAGGTGATGATAGTGGACTGTGGGGAAGTTTATCCTGTAGGCAGCAGCAGCAGCAGGTGGTAGGATTTTGGGGAGTTGATCCTGGTGCAGCAGCAACAACAGCAGCAGCAGCAGCAGCAGCAGCAGCAGTAGCTGGTTGTGTGGCGGCGGCCTGTGGGAGTTGATCCTGTAGCTGCAGCATCAGCAACAGGTGGTGGTGGTTGAGTGTGGGGGAGTTGATCCTGCGGTGCAGCAGCAGCAGCAGGTGGTAGTGGGCTGTGGGCGAGCTGATCCTGTAGGTACAGCAGCAGGTGGTAGTGACCTGTTGGGGGAGTTGATCCTGTGCTGCAAGCAACAACAACGAAGAGCAGCAGGTGGTGGTAGGTACTGTGGGAGTTGACTGCAGGCAGCAGAGGTGGTGGTAGGGACTGTGGGTGAGTTGATCCTGCAGCAGCAGCAACAACAACAAGAGCAGCAGCAGGTGGTGGTAGGTACTGTGGGAGTTGATCCTGTGCGCAGCAGCAGCAGGTGGTGATGGTGAACTGTGGGGAGTTGATCCTGGTGCAGTAGCAACAGCAGGTAATGGTGGGGATTGGGGGGAGTTGATCCTGTGCGGCAGCAGCAGCAGCAGGTGGTGTGGACTGTGGTGGAGTTGATCCTGTGGCGGTGCAGCAGCTGAAAGTAACAACAACATGCAGGCAGCAGCAGGTGGTGGTAGTGGACTGGGGAGTTGGTCCTGTAGATGCAGCAGCAGCAGGTGATGGTAGTGACTGTGGGGAGTTGATCCTGTAGGCAGCAGCAGCAGCAGGTGGTAGTGGACTGTGGGGAGTTGGTCCTGCAGATGCAGCAGCAGCAGGTGATGGTAGTGGACTGGGGAGTTGATCCTGCAGCAGCAGCAGCAGCAGGTGGTGGTAATTTGGGGAGTTGATCCTGTGGTGCAGGAGCAGCAGCAGGTGGTGGCGGCGGCCTGTGGGGAGTTGATCCCAGGTGCAGAAGCAGGTGGTGGTGGTGGCCGAGCAGGTGGTGGTGAGTGGGTTGGGGAGTTGGATCCTGTGGGTGCAGCAGCAGCAGCAGCAGGCAGCACCACAGCAGCAGCAGCAGGTGGTGGTGGCGGCAGTGGGGATTGATCCTGTAGGTGCAGAGCAGGTGGTGGTGGTGGCCTGTGGGAGTTGATCCTGGTGCAGCAGCAGGGTGGTGGTGGTTGACTGTGGGGTGATCCTGTGTGCAGCATCAGCAGCAGGTGGTTGTGGTGGCCTGTGGGGATTTGATCCTGCAGTTGCAGCAGCAGGAAGTGTGGTGGACTATGGGGAGGTGATCCTGTAGAGTGCAGCAGCAGCAGGTGGTGGTGGTGGTAGCCTGTGGTGGAGTTGATCCTGTAGGTGCAGCAGCAGGTGGTGGTGGTGGACTGTGGAGGGGAGATCCTGTAGGTGCAGCAGCAGCAGGTGGTGGTGGCCTGTGGGGAGTTGATCCTGTAGGTGCAGCAGCAGGTGGTGGTGGTGGACTGTGGAGGGAGGTGATCCTGTGGGTGCAGCGTGGGTGGTGGTGGTTAACTATGGGGAGGTGATCCTGTAGGTGCAGCAGCAGCAAGTGGTGGTGGTTGCCTGTGGAAATGATCCTGTAGTTGCAGCAGGTGGTGGTGGTGAACTATAGGGGATGAGTGCAGCAGCAGCAGCAGCAGGTAGTGGTGTGGACTGTGGGGGAGGTGATCCTGTAGGTGGCATCAAAGCAGCAGCAGGAACAGCAGCAGGTGGTGGTAGTGGACTGTGGGGGAGTTGATCGTGTAGGTGCAGCAGCAGCAGCACGTGGTGGTGGGTGGCCTGTGGGGAGTTGATCCTGTAGGAGCAGTGGCAGGTGGTGGTGGACTGTGGGGAGTTGATCCTGTGCAGCAGCAGCAGGTGGTGGTGGTGGACTGTGGTGGAGTTGATCCTGTGAGGTTGCAGCAGCAGCAGCAAAAACACACATAGCAGCAGCAGCAGGTGGTGGTGTAGACTGTGGGGAGTTGATCCTGTAGATGCAGCAGCAGCAGGTGATGGTAGTGTGGACTGTGGGGAGTTGATTCTGTGGGTGCAGCAGCAGGTGGTGGTGGTGGCTGGGGAGTGATCCTGCAGGTGCAGCAGCAGCAGCAGGTGTGGTGGACTGGGGGAGTGATCCTGTAGGTGCAGCAGCAGCAGGTGGTGGTGTGGACTGTGGTGGAGTTGATCCTGTAGGTGCAGCAGCAGCAGCAACACACAACGCAGCAGCAGCAGCAGGTGGTGGTGGTGGCCTGCGAGGGGATTGATCCTGTAGGTGCAGCAGCAGGTGAGTGGTGGTGGCCTGCGGGTTGATCCTGTGGGTGCAGCAGCAGGTGGTGGTGGTCGACTATGGGAGGTGATCCTGTGGAGTGCAGCAGCAGCAGGTGGTGGTGGTGGACTGTGGGGGAGGTGATCTGGAGGTGCAGCAGCAGCAGCAGGTGGTGGTGGTGACTGTGGGAGAGTTGATTCTGTAGGTGCAGCAGAGGTGGTGGACTGGGGGGGTGATCCTGTAGGTGAAGCAGCAGCAGCAGGTGGTGGGACTGGGGAGGTGATCCTGTAGGTGCAGCAGCAGCAGGTGGTGGTGGTGGACTATGGGGAGGTGATCCTGTAGGTGCAGCAGCAGCAGGTGGTGGTGGTGAGACTATGGGGAGGTGATCCTGTAGGTGCAGCAGCAGCAGGTGGTGGTGGTGGCCTGCAGGGAGTTGATCTGGGTGCAGCAGCAGGTGGTGGTGGTGGACTATGGGAGGTGATCCTGTAGGTGCAGCAGCAGCAGGTGGTGGTGGTGGACTGTGAAGTGATCCTGGAGGTGCAGCAGCAGGTGGTGGTGGTGGTGGCCTGCGGGGAGTTGATCCTGTGGTGCAGCAGCAGGAGCAGGTGGTGGTAGTGGAGTTTGGGGAGTTGATCCTGTAGGTGCAGCAGCAGCGCAGCAGCAGGTGGTGGTGGCGGGCCTGTGGGGGGTTGATCCTGTAGGTGCAGAAAGGTGGTGGTGCTGGACTGTGGGAGTTGATCCTGTAGGTGCAGCAGCAAGTGGTGGTGGTGGCTGTGGAAATTGATCCTGTAGCTGCAGCATCAGCAGCAGGTGGTTGTGGTGGCCTGTGGGGGATTTGATCCTGCAGTTGCAGCAGCAGGGGTGGTGGTGGACTATGGGGGAGTGATCCTGTAGGTGCAGCAGCAGCAGGTGGTGGTGGTGGTAGCCTGGTGGAGTTGATCCTGTAGGTGCAGCAGCAGGTGGTGGTGGTGGACTATGGAGGAGGTGATCCTGTAGGTGCAGCAGCAGCAGGTGGTGGTGGCCTGGTGGAGTTGATCCTGGGTGCAGCAGCAGGTGGTGGTGGTGGACTATGGGAGGTGATCCTGTAGGTGCAGCATTAGGTGGTGGTGGTTAACTGTATGGGAGGTGATCCTGTAGGTGCAGCAGCAGCAAGTGGTGGTGGTTGCCTGTGGGGAAATGATCCTGTAGTTGCAGCAGCAGGTGGTGGTGGTGGTGAACTTGGGATAGGTGCAGCAGCAGCAGCAGGTAGTGGTGGTGGACTATGGGGATCCTGTGGGTGGGCATCAAAAGCAGCAGCAGGAACAGCAGCAGGTGGTGGTAGTGGACTGTGGGGTTGATCGTGTAGGTGCAGCAGCAACAGCAGTGGTGGTGGTGGCCTGTGGGGTTGATCCTGTAGGGCAGTGGCAGGTGGTGGTGGACTGTGAGAGTTGATCCTGTAGGTGCAGCAGCAGCAGGTGGTGGTGGTGGACTGTGGGAGTTGATTCTGTGGGTGCAGGAGCAGGAGGTGGTGGACTGTGGGGAGTTGATTCTGTAGGTGCAGCAGCAGCAGGTGGTGGTGGTGGACTATGGGGAGGTGATCCTGTAGGTGCAGCAGCAGCAGTAAGTGGTGGTAGTGGGCTGTGGGGAGTTAATCCTCTAGGTGCAGGGTGGTGGCAGTGGACTATGGGGGTGATCCTGTAGGTGCAGCAGGGCAGGTGATGGTGGTGGACTGTGGGGAGTTGATCCTGTAGGTGCAGCAGCAGCAGCAGGTGGTGGTGGTGGTGGCGTGGGGTGATCCTGTAGGTGCAGCAGCAGCAGCAGTGGTGGCCTGTGAGGGTAGGTGATCCTGTGGTGCAGTAGCAGCAGGTGGTGGTGTGACTGTGGTGGAGTTGATCCTGTAGGTGCAGCAGGAGCAGCAGCAGGTGATGGTGAGTGGGCTGTGGGAGTTGATCCTGTATGTGCAATGGCAGGTGGTGATGGTGGACTTTGGGAGTCTTGTGGGTGCAGCCAGCAGCAGGTGGTGGTGGACTGTGGGGAGAGTGATCTTGTATGTGCAGCAGCAGTAGGTGGTGGTGATGGACTGTGGGGAGTGATCCTGTGTTTGCAGGCAGCAGGTGGTGATGGTGGACTGGGGGAGTGATCTTGTAGGTACAGCCGCAGCTGCAGGTGGTGGTGAGTGGACTGTGGGAGGTGATCCTGTGGTGCAGCAGCAACAGCAGGATGGTGGTGGTGGACTGTGGGGAGTTGATCCTGTAGGTGCAGCAGCAGGTGGGTGGTGGTGGACTGTGGAGATGATCCTGTGGGTGCAGTTGCAGCAGCAGGTGGTGAGTGGTGGACTGTGGGGGAGTGATCCTGTAGGTGCAGCAGCAGGTGGTGGTGGACTGTGGGGTAGTTGATCCTGTAGTGTGGCTGCAGGTGGTGGGTGGACTGTGGGGGTTGATTCTTAGGTGCTAGCAGCAGCGAGCACAGTGATGGTGGTAGTGTGGACTGTGGGGAGGTGATCCTGTAGGTGCAGCACAGCAGCAGGTGGTGGTGGACTGTGGGAGTTGATCCTGTAGGTGCAGCAGCAACAGCAGGTGGTGGTGGTGGACTGTGGGGAGTGATCCTGTAGGTGCAGCAGCAGAGGTGGTGGTGTTGGACTGTGGGGAGTTGATCCTGTGGGGTGCAGCAGCAGCAGGTGGTGGTGGTGAACTGTGGGGAGTTGATCCTGTGGGTGCAGCAGCAGGAGGTGGTACAACTTGGGAAACTGCAGCAGCAGCAGCAGCAGCAGGTGGTGGTGGTGGACTGTGGGGGAGTTGATCCTGTGGATGCAGCAGCAGTGGTGATGGTGGTGGACTGTGGGAGTTGATTCTGTAGCAGGTGCAGCAGCAGGGTGGTGGACTGTGGGGAGTTGATCCTGTGGGTGCAGCAGCAGCAGCACGTGGTGGTGGTGGCCTGTGGGAGTTGATCCTGTAGGAGCAGCGGCAGGTGGTGTGGTGCTGTGGGGAGTTGATCCTGTAGGTGCAGCAGCAGCAGGTGGTGGTGGTGGACTGTGGGAAGGCTGATTCTGTGGGGTGCAGGAGCAGGAGGTGGGTGGACTGTGGGAGTTGATTCTGTGGGTGCAGCAGCAGCAGCAGGTGGTGGTGGTGGACTGGGGAGATCCTTAAGTGTGCAACAGCAGCAGGTGGTGGTGGTGGACTATGGGGGAGGTGGGGTCATGGGTGCAGCAGCAGCAGTGAAGTGGTGGTAGTGGGCTGTGGGGAGTTAATCCTCTAGGTGCAGCAGGTGGTGGCAGTGGACTGTGGGGAGGTGATCCTGTAGGTGCAGCAGGGAGCAGGTGATGGTGGTGGACTGTGGGAGTTGATCCTGTAGGTGCAGCAGCAGCAGCAGGTGGTGGGGGTGGCGGCCTGTAGAAATTGATCCTGTGAGTGCAGCAGCAGGATTAGTGGACTTGGGGTAGTTGATGCTATGGGTGCAGCTGCAAGTGGTGGTGGACGTGTGGGGAGAGAGGATTGGTGCTGGGTTGGCAGCAAGCAACAAAGCAGCAGCAGCAGCAGGTGATGGTGGTAGTGGACTGTGGGGTGATCCTGTAGGTGCAATGGCGGCAGGTGGTGATGGTGGACTGTTGGGAGAGGTGATCCTGTAGGTGCAGCAGCAGGTGATGGTAGTGGACTGGGGAGTTGATCCTGTGGGTGCAGCAGCAGCAGCAGGTGGTGGTAGTAGACTTTGGGGGAGTTGATCCTGTAGGTGCAGCAGCAGCAACATGCAACAACAACAGCAGCAGCAGCAGGTGGTGGTGGCAGGGCCTGTGGGGGATTAGTCCTGTAGGTGCAGCAGGTGGTGGTGGTAGAACTGTGGGAGTTGATTCTGTACGTGCAGCAGCAGGTGGTGGTGGTGTGGACTGTGGGGAGTTGATCCTGTGGGTGCAACAGCAGTGAGTGGTAGTGGACTGTGGGAGTTGATCCTGTAGGTGCAGCACAACAACAACAACATAAGCAGCAGCAGCAGGTGGTGGTAGTGGACTGTGGGGCAGTTGATTCTGTAGGTGCAGCAGCAACATCAGGTGGTGGTGGTGGACTGTGGGAGTTGATCCTGTGGGTGCAGCAGCTGGTGGTGGTGGTGAGAGTGGACTGTGGGGCAGTTGATTCTGTGGGTGCAGCAGCAACATCAGGTGGTGGTGGTGGACTGTGGGGGAGTTGATCCTGTAGGTGCAGCAGCAGCTGCAGGTGGTGGTGGTATACTGTGGGGGAGTTGATCCTGGGTGCAGCAGCAGCAGGTGGAGGTGGATTGTGGGGAGAGTGATCCCGTGGTGTAGGCAACAGCAGGTGGTGGTGGTGGACTGTGGGGAGATGATCCTGGGTGCAGCGCAACAACAACAACAACATAAGCAGCAGCAGCTGGTGGTGGTAGTGGACTGTGGGGCGATTTGATTCCTGTAGGTGCAGCAGCAACATCAGGTGGTGGTGGTGTGGACTGTGGGAGTTGATCCTTTAGGTGCAGCAGCAGCTGCAGGTGGTGGTGGTATACTGTGGGGGGTGATCCTGTAGGTGAGCAGCAGCAGGTGGAGTGTGGATTGTGGGGAGGTGATCCCGTAGGTGTGTAGCAACAGCAGGTGGTGGTGGTGGACTGTGGGGAGATGATCCTGTAGCAGTGCAGGCAACAAAGATGTGGTGGTGGACTGTGGGGAGTTGATCTTGTAGGTGCAGGTGGTGGTGGACTGCTGGGAGGTGATCCTGTAGGTGCAGTGGCAGCAGCAGGTGGTGGGGGTGTGGACTGTGGGGAGGGTGATCCTGTAGGTGCAGCAGCAGGTGGTGGTGGACTGTGGGGTAGTTGATCCTGTAGGTGCAGCTGCAGGTGGTGGTGGACTGTGGGAGGTTGATTCATGGGTGCAGCAGCAACAACAGCAGCAACAGCAACATGAGTGGACTGTGGGGAGGTGATCCTGTAGGTGCAGCAGCAGCAGCAGGTGGTGATGGTGGGCTGTGGGGAGTTGATCCTGTAGGTGCATCAGCAACAGCAGGTGGTGGTGGTGGACTATGGGGAGGTGATCCTGTAAGTGCAGGCAGCAGAGTGGTGGTGGTGGCTGTGGGGAGTTGATCCTGTGGGTGCAGCAGGTGGTGAGTGGTGGACTGTGGGAGTTGATCCTGTACAAAACGCAACAGCAGGTGGTGGTGGTGGACTGTGGTGGATGTAATGTGGCAGGTGCAGCAGCAGGTGATGGTGGTGGACTGTGGGGGAGTTGATTCTGTAGGTGCAGCAGCAGCAGGTGGTGATGGTGGACTTGGTGAGGGAGGGATCCTGTAGGCAGTGGCAGAAGCAGGTGTGACAGACTGTGGGAGGTGATCCTGCAGGTGCAGCAGCAGCAGGGGTGGTGGTGGGTGGTTGTGTGTGGGGGAGTTGGTCTGTGGTGGGGCAAGAGGTGTGTGGGTGGATATGGGGGTTGGTGCATGGTGGTGATGGACTGTGAGTTCTCCAAGAACTGTGGTGTGCAGCAACAGTCAGCAGCAGCAGGTGGTAGTGTACTGTGGGGGAGTTGATCCTGTCATGATAGGTTTGGCCAGGGGCAGCAGCAGGTGGTGGTAGTGTACTGTGGGGAGTTGATCTGGTGGTGTGGAGTTGATATGAGGCAGCAGAGCAGCAGCAGTTGTGTTGGTGTCTTTGGGATGATCTTGGTTGTAGCAGCAGCATCTTGGTGGTGGTGAACTGTGGGGAGTTGGTCCTGTGGTAATCAACATCAACAACAAAAACATAACAATTGTTCAATGGTATACTAGTAGAGTTGATCCTGTAGTTCAGCAGACAGTGGTGATGTTGACTGTGGGAGTTGATCTAGTTTGTGCAGCAGCAACTAGTGGTGAGTTGGGAGAGGTTAGATCCTATGGAGCATGTGGGTCAGTGGTGGACCTGTGAGTTGATCCTGTATATTTGGCAATGGCTTTAGAGCAACTTAACAGCAGTGTGTTGGTGGACTGTGGAGATGGTGATCCTGTACGATTTATATTGGGGGAGTTGATCCTGGGTGCAGAACCAGGTGGTGGTGGTGGTTTGGGGAGGTTGGGTTCAGTTGCTGCAGCTGCAGCTGTGTCAACAGGTGAGGATTTAGTGGCTGTGAGGGAGTTGATCCTGTAGGTAGTAGCAGGTGGTGGTGGTGGCTTGTGGGGGAGTTGATCCTGGCATGATGTGAGTGAGTGAGTGATTGACTGTAGGTGGGTTGGTCTGTGAGGCAGCCATGATTCACACCATTGTTGACTATGGGGAGGTTGATCCTGTGTTTGGGTGATGGTGGACTGTGGGGAGGTGATCTTGTAGGTGCATGGGTGGATGTGGGGGAGGTGATCTTATGCTTCAGCAGCAGTAGGTGGTGGTAGGTGGACTGTGGATGAGATGGTTCTGTATGTTTGCAATGGCAGCAGGTGGTGGTGGTGGACTGTGGGGAGTTGATCCTGTGGAGGTGCAGCAGCAGCAGGTAGTGGTGAGTGATGGACTGTTGGGGAGTTGATCCTGTAGGTAAAGTATCAGCAGCAGGTGGTGGTGGACTGTGGGAGGTGATCCTGTAGGTGCAGCTCCTGGTGGTGGTAGTTGACTGTGGGGAGTCCTGTGGGTGCAGCAGCAAGGGGCAGCAGCAGGTGTGGTGGTCTGTGGGGGATTGATCCTGTAGGTGGCAGGTAGTGGTGGTGGACTGTTGGGGAGTTGATCATGTAGGTGCAGCAGCAGCAGCAACAGGTGGTGGTGTGGACTGTGGGGAGTTGATCTGTAGGTGCAGCAGCACAGCAGGCGGTGTGTCGACTGTGGAGTTGATCCTGTAGGTAAAGTATCAACAGCAGCAGGTGGGTGGTGGTGGTCTGTGGGGATTTGAGCCTGTGGTTGCAGCAGCAGCAGCAGTGGCAACAACAGCAGCCCAGCAGCAGGTGGTGGTGGTGGACTGTGGGAGTTGATCCTGTAGATGCAGCAGCATCAGCAGGTGATGGTGGTGGACTATGAGGTGTTGATCCTGTAGGAACTGGCAGCAGCAGGAGCAGCAGCAGGAGGTGGTGGTGGACTGTGGGAGGTGATCCTGTGGTGCAGCTCCTGGTTGGTGGTAGTTGACTGTGGGAGTTGATCCTGTAGGTGCAGCAGCGGAGCAGCAGCAGGTGTGGGTGGTGGTGGACTGTGGAGTTGATCCTGTGGGTGCAGCAGGTGGTGGTGGTGGACTGTGGGGAGTTGATCTGTGGGTGCAGCAGGTGGTGGTGGTGGACTGTGGGGAGTTGATCCTGTAGGACAGCAGCAGCAGGAGCAGCAACAGCAGCAGCAGAGTGAGTGGTGGTGGACTGTGGGGAGTGATCCTGCAGGTGCAGCTCCTGGTGGTGTGAGTTGACTGTGGGGAGTTGATCCTGTGGGTGCAGCAGCAGGAACAGCAGCAGGTGGTGGTGGTGGACTGTGGGGAGTTGATCCTGTGGGTGCAGCAGCAGCAGGTAGTGGTAGTCACTGTTGGGGAGTTGATCCTGTAGGTGCAGCCGCAGCAGCAGCAACAACAACAATAACAACAACAGCAACAACAACAAGAATAGCATCTAGCAGCAGCATGTGGTAGTAGTGTACTTTGGGGAGTTGATCCTGTAGGTGCAGCAGCAGCAGCAGCAGGTGGCAGTGGACTGTGGGAGTTGATCCTGTAGGTAGTGGTAGCAGCAGCAGGTGGTGGTGGTGGTCTGTGAGAGTTGATCCTGTAGGTGCAGCAGCAGCCATAGCAGCAACAACAGCAGCCATAGCAGCAACAACACAGCAGCCGTGGCAGAAGCAGCAGCAGCAGGTGGTGGTGGTGGACTGTGAGGAGTTGATCCTGTAGGTGCAGCAGCAGCAGCACCAACAACAACAATAATAGCAGCAGCGGTGGTGGTGGTGGTCTGTGAGAGAGTTGATCCTGTAGGTGCAGCAGCAGTATGGCAACAACTAGCAGCAGCCGTAGCAGAAGCAGCAGCAGCAGGTGGTGGTGGTGGACTGTGAGGGAGTTGATCTCTGTAGGTGCAGCAGCAGCAGCACAACAACAGCACAGCAGGTGGTGGTGTAGTGGGCTGTGGGGAGTTGATCCTGTAGGTGCAGCAGCAGCAGCAGGTGTGATGGTGAACTGTTGGGAGTTGATCCTGTAGGTTGGCAGCAGATGGTGGTGGTAGTGGACTGTGGAGTTGATCCTGTAGGTGCTGCAACAACAACAGCAACAGCAGCAGCAGCAGCAGATGTGGTAGTGGACTGTGGGTGAGTTGATCCTGTAGAGTTGCAGCAACAGCAACAACAAGAGCAGCAGCAGGTGGTGGTGGCGGTGTGCTGTGGGGAGTTGATCCTGTGGGTGCAGCAGCAGCAACAGATGGTGATGGTGAACTGTGGGGGAATGATCCTATAGTTGCAGCAGCAACAGCAGGTGGTGGTGGTGGATTGGGGAGTTGATCCTGTAGGTACAGCAGCAGCAGCAGGTGGTGGTGGGCTGTGGTGGAGTTGATCCTGTAGGTGCAGCAGCTGTAGCAGGTGGTGGTAGTGGACTGTGGGGAGTTGATCCTGTAGGTGCAGCAACAACCACAACAGCAGTAGCAGCAGGTGGTGGTAGTGGACTGTGGGTGAGTTGATCCTGTAGGTGCAGCAGCAGCAGCAGCAAGTGGCAGTGGACTGGGAGTTGATGCTGTAGGTGCAGCAGCAACAGCAGCACCAGGTGGTGGTGGGGACTGTGGGGAGTTGATCCTGTAGCTGCAGCGTGGCAACAAGGTGGTGTTGGTTGACTGTGGGAGTTGATGCTGTGGAATACAACAGCATCCAGCAGCAGCAGCAGGTGAGTGGTGAGTGGACTGTTGGGGAGTTGATCTGTGGGTGCAGCAGCAGCAGGTGGTGACAGTGGACTGTGGGGAGTTGATCCTGTGGGTGCAGCAGCAGCAGGTGGTGGCAGTGGACTGTGGGTGAGTTGATCCTGTAGGTGCAGCAGCAGCAACAGCAGCAGCAACAACAACAACAACAACACACAACAACAACAACAACAACAGCATCACCACAGCAGCATGTGGTAGTAGTGTACTTTGGGGAGTTGATCCTGTAGGTGCAGCAGCAGCAGCAGCAGGTGGCGGTGGACTGTGGGAGTTGATCCCGTAGGTGCAGCAGTGGCAGCAACAACAGCAGCCATGTAGCAGCAGCAGCTTGTGATGGTGGTTGTGGAGGACTGTGGGTAGTTGATCCTGTAGGTTGCAGCAGCAGCAGCAGCAACAACAACAGCAGCAGGTGGTGGTAGTGGGCTGTGGGAGTTGATCCTGTAGGTGCAGCAGCAGCAGCAGGTGGTGATGGTGAACTGTTGGGAGTTGATCCTGTAGTTGCAGCAGCATGTGGTGGTGGTAGTGGACTGTGGGGGAGTTGATCCTGTAGGTGCTGCCAACAGCAACAGCAACAGCAACAGCAGCGAATGGTGGTAGTGGACTGTGGGTGGGATCCTGTAGGTGCAGCAGCAGCAACAACAACAAGAGCAGCAGCAGGTGGTGGTAGTGTACTGTGGGAGTTGATCCTGTAGGTGCAGCAGCAGCAGCAGGTGGTGATGGTGAACTGGGGAGATGATCCTATAGGTGCAGCAGCAACAGCAGGTGGTGGTGGTGGATTGGGGGAGTTGATCCTGTGAGTTGCAGCAGCAGCATGCAGGTGGGTGTGTGGGCTGTGGTGGAGTTGATCCTGTAGGTGCAGCAGCTGTCAGGTGGTGGTAGTGTGACTGTGGGGAGTTGATCCTGTGGGTGCTCAACAATAGCAACAACAACAACAGCAGGTGGCAGTAATTGGTAGTGGAGTGTGGGTGAGTTGATCCTGTAGGTGCAGCAGGCAACAACAACAGAGCAGGCAGGTGGTGGTGGTTGACTGTGGGGAGTTGATGCTGTAGGTGCAGCAACAGCAGCAGCAGGTGGTGGTGGTGGACTGTGGGGAGTTGATCCTGTATGCAGCATTAGCAGAGTGGTGTTGGTTGACTGTGGGTGAGTTGATCCTGTGGATTGCAGCAGCAGCAATAACAACAAACAGGAGGAGGTGGTGGTAGTGTACTGTGGGGTGAGTTGATCCTGTAGGTGCAGCTGCAGAGTGGTGGTGGACTGTGGGAGTTGATTCCTTAGTGCAGCAGCAGCAACAGCAGCAACAACAACAGCAGCAACAACAGGTGATGGTGGTTGACTGTGGTGGAGTTGATCCTGTAGAATTGCTAACAGCAGGTGGTGATGTGAACTGTGGGGGAGTTGATCCTGTGGTGCAGCAGCAGGTGGTGTAGTGGAGTGTGGATGATTGATCCTGTAGGTTCGCAGCAACACAATAGAGCAGCAGCAGGTGGTGGTTAGTGTACTGTGGGGTAGTTGATCCTGTGGGTGCAGCTGCAGGGAGTGGTGGTAGACTGTGGGGAGTTGATTCATGGGTGCAGCAGCAACAAGGCAGCAACAACACAGCAGCAACAGGTGATGGTGGTTGACTGTGGGGAGTTGATCCTGTAGGTGGAGCAGCAACACCAGGTGGTGGTGGTGGACTATGGGGAGGTAATCCTTTAAGTGCAGCAGCAGAAGGTGGTGGTGGTGGACTGTGGGGAGTTGATCCTTTAGGTGCAGCAGGTGGTGGTGTTGGACTGTGGGATCCTGTAAGGAGCAGCAGCAGGTGGTGGCAGTGGACTGTGGGTGAGTTGATCCTGGGTGCAGCAGCAGGTGGTGGTGGACTGTGGGAGTTGATCCTGTAGGTGACCAGCAGCAGCAGGTGGTGAGAAGTGGACTGTGGGGCAGTTGATTCTGTAGGTGCAGCAGCAACAGCAGGTGGTGGTGGTGGACTGTGGGGAGTTGATCCTGTTGGTGCAGCAACAGCCTGGTGGTGGTGGATACTGTTGGGGAGTTGATCCTGTAGGTGCAGCAGCAGCAGGAGGTGGTGGATTGTGAGAGTGATCCTCTAGGTGTAGCAGCAACAGCAGGTAGTGGTGGACCTGTGGGGAGATGATCCTGTAGGCGCAGCACAGCAGGTGGTGGTGGTGGACTTTGGGAGTTGATCCTGTGGTGCAGCAGCAGCAGCAGGCGGTGAGTGGACTGCGGGAGGTGATCCTGTAGGTGCAGTGGCAGCAACAGTTGGTGGTGGTGGACTGTGGAGGTGATCCTGTGGGTGCAGCAGCAAGTGGTGGTGGACTGTGGGGAGTTGATCCTGTAGCAGGTGCAGCAGCAGCAGGTGGTGACAGTGGACTGTGGGTGAGTTGATCCTGTAGGTGCAGCAGCAGCAGCAGGTGGTGGTAGTAGACTTTGGGGGAGTTGATCCTGTAATTGCAGCAGCAGCAACAACAACAAACAGCAGAGTGGTGGTGGCGGCGGCCCTGTGGGGAGTTGATCCTGTAGAGTGCAGCAGCAGCAACAGCAGTAGCAGGTGGTGGTGGTGGACTGTGGTGGAGTTGATCTTGTAGCTGCAGCATTAGCAACAGGTGATGGTGGTTGACTGTGGGGAGTTGATGCTGTAGGTTCGCAGCAGCAGCAGGTGGTGGTGGTTGCCTGTGGGGGAGTTGATCCTGCAGCTGCAGCATTGGCAACAGGTGCTGGTGGTTGACTGTGGGGGGAGTTGATGCTGTAGGTGCATCAGCAGCATCAACGACAGCAGCAACAGCAGCAGGTGGTGGTAGTGGACTGTGGGTGAGTTGATCCTGTAGGTGCAGCAGCAGCAGGTGGTGACAGTGGACTGTAGGGAGTTGATCCTGTAGGTGCAGCAGCAGGCGGGTAGTGGTGGACTGTAGGGAGTTGATCCTGTAGGTGCAGCAGCAGCAGGTGGTGGTAGTGGACTGTGGGTGAGTTGATCCTGTAGGTGCAGCAGCAGCAGGTGGTGACAGTGGACTGTGGGGAGTTGATCCTGTAGGTGCAGCAGCAGCAGGTGGTGGTAGTGGACTGTGGGTGAGTTGATCCTGTAGGTGCAGCAGCAGCAGGTGGTGACAGGTGGACTGTGGGGAGTTGATCCTGTAGGTGCAGCAGCAGCAGGTGGTGGTGTGGACTGTGGGGAGTTGATCCTGTAGGTGCAGCAGCAGCTGTGGTGACGGTGGACTGGGGAGTTGATCCTGTGGGTCCGTAGCAGCAGGTGGTGAGTAGTGGACTGTGGGTGAGTTGATCTCTTGTAGGTGCAGCAGGTGAGGTGGTAGACTGTGATGGAGTTGATCCTGTAGGTGCAGCAACAACATACAACAACAACATAAGCAGCAGCAGCAGGTGGTGGTGTTGGTGGACTGTGGGGAGTTGATCCTGTGGGTGCAGCAGCAGCTGCAGGAGTGGTGGTGTATACTGTCGGGGAGTTGATCCTGTAGGTGCAGCAGCAGCAGGTGGTGGTGGGTGTGGAGGTGATCCTCTGGGTGTAGCAGCAACAGCAGGTGGTGGTGGACTGTGGGGGGATGCCCTGTGGGTGCAGCAGCAACAGCAGGATGGTGGTGGTGGACTGGGGAGTTGATCCTGTAGGTGCGGCAGCAGCAGCAGGTCGTGAAGTGTGGACTGTGGGGAGGTGATCTTGTGAGTGCAGTGGCAGGCAGGTGATGGTGGTGGTGGACTGTGGGAGGTGATCCTGTAGGTGCAGCAGCAGGTGGTGGTGTGTGGACTGTGGGGTAGTTGATGCTGTAGGTGCAGCTGCCAGGTGAGTGGTGGACTGTGGGGAGTTGATTCCTTAGATGCAGCAACAACAGCAGCAGCAACAGATGATGGGTAGTAGTGGACTGTGGGGGTGATCCTCTAGGTGAAGCAGCAACAACAGGTGGTGGTGTGGTAGACTGTGGGAGTTGATCCTGTAGGTGCAGCAGTAACAGCAGGTGGTGGTGGTGGATTATGGGGGAGGTGATCCTGTAGATGCAGGAGCAGAAGGTGGTGGTGATGGACTGTGGGGGAGTTGGTCCTGTATGTGCAGCAGGTGGTGAAGGACTGTGGAGGAGTTGATCCTGTATGTGCAGCAGCAGGAGCACCAGGTGGTGGTGGTGAGCAGTGGGGGAGTTGATCCTGTAGGTAAAATAGCAGCAGCAGCAGCAGCAACAGCAATAACAGTAGCAGCAGCAGGTGGTGGTGGAGGTCTGTGGGGAGTTTATCCTGTAGGTGCAGCAGCAGCAGTAGCAGCAACAACAGCAACAGCCCCAGCAGCAGCAGTGGTGAGTGGGGTCTGTGGGGAGTTGATCCTATAGGTGCAGCAGCAGTAGCAAGCAACAACAGCAGCCCCAGCAGCAGCAGCAGCAGCAGGTGGTGGTGGTCTGGAGGGAGTTGATCCTGTAGGTGCAGCAACAGCAGCAAGACAGGTGGTAGTGTATGCTGGGGGAGTTCATCCTGTGGGTGCAGCAGCAGCAACAACAAAGCTAGAACAGCAGCAGCAGCAGGTGGTGGTGGTGTAGTTGGGGGAGTTGATCCTGTGGGTGCAGCAGCAGCAGCAGGTGGCAGTGGACTGTGGGGAGTTGATCCTGTAGGTGCAGCAGCAGCAGTAGCAGCAACAATGGCAGCAGCAAGCAGCAGCAGGTGGTGGTGGTGGACTGGTAGGAGGTGATCCTGTAGGCAGTGGCAGCAGCAGGTGGTGTGGTGGACTGGGGGAGGTGATCCTGTAGGTGCAGCAGCAACAGCAGGTGGTGAGGTGGTGGACTGTGGGGAAGTTCATCCTGTAGGTGCAGCACCATCAGCAGGTGGTGGTGGTGGACTGTGGGGGAGTTGATCCTGTTGGTGCAGCAGCAGAAGGTGGTGGTGGTGGACTGTGGGAGTTGATCCTGTAGGTGCAGCAGGTGGTGGTGGTGGACTGTGGGGAGTTGATCCTGTGGGACAGCAGCAGCAGGAGCAGCAGCACCAGGAGATGGTGGACTGTGGGGAGGTGATCCTGTGGGTGCAGCTGCTGGTGGTGGTAGTGGACTGTGGGAGTTGATCCTGTGGGTGCAGCAGCAGCAGCAGGAGCAGCAGCAGGTGGTG
>NW_024748358.1:20000-29428 GCF_018991925.1 Homarus americanus
TGAGGTGCAGCAGCAGGTGGTGGTGGTAGTGGACTGTGGGGAGTTGGTCCTGTAGGTGCTGCAACAAGAACAGCAGCAGCAACAGCAGCAGCAGCATCAGATGGTGGTAGTGGACTGTGGGTGGAGTTGATCCTGTGGGTGCAGCAGCAACAACAACAGAGCAGTAGCAGGTGGTGGTAGTGTACTGTGGAGAGAGTCCTGTAGGTGCAGCAGCAGCAGCAGGTGGTGATGGTGAACTGTGGGAGATGATCCTATAGGTACAGCAGCAACAGCAGGTGGTGGTGGTGGATTGGGTGATCCTGTAGGTGCAGCAGCAGGTGGTGATGGTGAACTGTGGAGATTATCCTATAGAGTACAGCAGCAACAGCAGGTGGTGGTGGTGGATTGGGGGGAGTTGATCCTGTAGGTGCAGCAGCAGAGGGCAGGTGGTGGGTGGGCTGTGGTGGAGTTGATTCTGTAGTTGCAGCAGCTGCAGCAGGTGGTGGTGGAGTGGACTGTGGGGATTGATCCTGCAGGTGCTGCAACAACAACAACAACAACAGCAACAGCAGCAGCAGGTGGTGGTAGGTGGACTGTGGGTGATTTGATCCTGTAGGTGCAGCAGCAGCAGCAACAACAATAAGACAGCAGCAGGTGGTGGTGGTTGACTGTGGGGGAGTTGATGCTGTAGGTGCAGCAGCAGCAGAAGGTGGTGGTGGTGGCCTGTGGGGAGTTGATCCTGTAGCTGCAGCATTAGCAACAGGTGGTGTTGGTTGACTGTGGGAGTTGATGCTGTAGGTGCAGCAGCAGCATGCAACAGCAGCAGCAGCAGGTGGTGGTAGTGGACTGTGGTGGAGTTGATCCTGTGGGTGCAGCAGCAGCAGGTGGTGATGGTGAACTGTGGGGAGTTGATCCTGTAGGTGCAGCAGCAGCAGGTGGTGGTAGTGGACTGTGGGTGAGTTGATCCTGTAGGTGCAGCAGCAACAGCAGGTGGTGGTTGTGGACTATGGGAGTGTCCTTGGTACAGCAGAAGGTGGTGGTGGTGGACTGTGGGAATTGATCCTGTAGGTGCAGCAGATGGTGGTGGTGGACTGTGGGGAGTTGATCTTGTAGGAGCAGCAGCAGCAGGTGGTGGTGTGGACTGTGGATGTAATCCTGTAGGTGCAGCAGCAGGTGATGGTGGACTGTGGGGAGTTGATCCTGTAGGTGCAGCAGCAGCAGGTGTGATGGTGGACTGGTGAGGAGGGATCCTGTAGGCACAGTGCCAGCAGCAGGTGGTGTGGTGGACTGTGGGTGAGGTGATCGTGTGGGTGCAGCAGCAACAGCAGGTGGTGGACTGTGGGGAGTTGATCTGGCTGGGTGCAGTAGCAGGTGGTGGTGGTGGATTATGGGAGGTGATCCTGTAGATGCAGGGCAGCAACAACTACAGCAGCAGCAGCAGGTGGTGGTGGCGGCAGCCTGTGGGGGAGTTGATCCTGTGGGGTGCAGTAGCAGGTGGTGGTGGTGGTGCTGTGGGGGAGTTGATCCTGTAGCTGCAGCATTAGCAGGTGGTGGTGGTTGACTGTGGGGGGTGATGCTGTAGGTGCAGCAGCAGTGGGTGGTGGTGGTGGACTGTGGGAGTTGATCCTGTAGCTGCAGCATTAGCAACAGGTGCTGGTGGTTGACTGTGGGGAGTTGATGCTGTGGGTGCAGGCAGCAACACTTGCAACAGGTGGTGGTAGTGGACTGTGGGGGAGTTGGTCCTGTAGGTGCAGCAGCAGCAGCAGCAACAAAACAGCAGCAGCAGCAGGTGGTGGTAGTGGGCTGTGGGGAGTTGATCCTGTAGGTGCAGCAGCAGCAGCAGGTGGTGATGGTGAACTGTTGGGGAGTTGATCCTGTAGGTGCAGCAGCAGGTGGTGGTAGTAGTGGACTGTGGGGGAGTTGATCCTGTAGGTGCTGCAACAACAACAGCAACAGCAGCAGCAGCAGCAGCAGCAGATGGTGGTAGTGGACTGTGGGTGAGTTGATCCTGTAGGTGCAGCAGCAGCAGCAACAACAGCAAGAGCAGCAGCAGGTGGTGGTAGTGTACTGTGGGAAGTTGATCCTGTAGGTGCAGCAGCAGCAGCAGGTGGTGATGGTGAACTGTGGGGAGATGATCCTATAGGTGCAGCAGCAACAGCAGGTGGTGATGGTGGATTGGGGGAGTTGATCCTGTAGGTGCAGCACCAGCAGCAGGTGGTGGTGGGCTGTGGTGGAGTTGATCCTGTAGGTGCATTAGCTATGCAGGTGGTGGTAGTGGACTGTGGGAGTTGATCTGTAGGTGCTGCCAAGAATAAACAGCAACAGCAGCAGCAGCAGTAGCATGTGGTGGTAGTGGACTGTGGGGTGAGTTGATCCTGTAGGTGCAGCAGCAGCAAGCACAACAAAACAGCAGCAGGTGGTGGTGGTTGACTGTGGGGAAGTTGATGCTGTAGCTGCGCATTGTGCAACTGGAGTGGTGTTTGTTGACTGTGGGTAGTGATCTATGAGTGCAGCAGCAGCAGCAGGTAGTGGTGGTGGACTGTGGGAGTTGATCCTGTAGCTGCAGCATTAGCAACAGGTGGTGTTTGTTGACTGTGGGTGAGTTGATCCTGAGGTAGCAGAGCAACAACAACAAACAGCAGGTGGTGTGAGTGTGCTGGGGGAGTTGATCCTGTAGGTGCAGCAGCAGCAGCAGGTGGTGATGGTGAACTGTGGGAGATGATCCTGTAGGTGCAGCAGCAACAGCAGGTGGTGGTGGATTGAGAGGTTGATCCTGGGTGCAGCACCAGCGGCAGGTGGTGGTGGGCTGTGGTGGAGTTGATCCTGTAGGTGCAGCAGCTGTAGGTGGTGGTAGTGGACTGTGGGGGAGTTGATCCTTGTAGGTGCTGCAACAATAACAACAACAACAGCAGCACCAGCAGGTGGTATGATACTGGAGTTAGCAGCAGCAGCAACAACAAAACAGCAGCAGGTGGTGGTGGTGACTGTGGGTGAGTTGATCCTGTAGGTGCAGCAGCAGCAGCAACAACAGCAAAACAGCAGCAGGTGGTGGTGGTGTACTGTGGGAAGTTGATCCTGTAGGTGCAGCAGCTTGGCAGCAGGTGATGGTGAACTGTGGGGAGATGATCCTATGGGTGCAGCAGCAGCAGCAGGTGGTGATGGTGGATTGGGAGGAGATTGATCCTGTGGGTGCAGCACCAGCAGCAGGTGGTGGTGGGCTGTGGTGGAGTTGATCCTAGGTGCAGCAGCTGTGCAGGTGGTGGTAGTGGACTGTGGGAGTTGATCCTGTAGGTGCTGCAGCAATAAAACAACAACAACAGCAGCAGCAGCAGCAGCATGTGGTGGTGGTGGACTGTGGGTGAGTTGATCCTGTGGGTGCAGCAGCAACAACAGCAACAACAAGAGCAGCAGCAGGTGGTGGTGGTTGACTGTGGGAGTTGATGCTGTAGCTGCAGCATTAGCAACAGGTGGTGTTTGTTGACTGTGGGTGAGTTGATCCTGTAGGTGCAGCAGCAACAGCAGCAGCAGGTGGTGGTGGTGGACTGTGGGGGTTGATCCTGTAGCTGCAGCATTAGCAACAGGTGGTGTTTGTTGACTGTGGGTGAGTTGATCCTGTAGGTGCAGCAGCAACAACAACAAAACAGCAACAGGTGGTGGTAGTGTACTGGGGTGATCCTGTGGGTGCAGCAGCAGCAGGTGGTGATGGTGAACTGTGGGGAGATGATCTAGGTGCAGCAGCAACAGCAGGTGGTGGTGTGGTGGATTGGGGGGAGTTGATCCTGTAGGTGCAGCACCAGCAGCAGGTGGTGGTGGGCTGTGTGATGGAGTTGATCCTGTAGGTGCAGCAGCTGTAGCAGGTGGTGGTAGTGGACTGTGGGGATTGATCCTGTGGGTGCTGCAAGCAATAACAACAACAACAACAGCTGCACCAAGCAGGTGGTAGTGGTGGACTGTGGTGGAGTTGATCCTGTGGAGTGCTAGCAGCAGCAACAACAGAGCAGCAGCAGGTGGTGGTGGTTGACTGTGGGGAGTTGATCCTGTAGGTGCAGCAGCAGCAGCAACAACAACAAGAGCAGCAGCAGGTGGTGGTGGTGACTGTGGGGAGTTGATCCTGTAGGTGCAGCAGCAGCATGGTGGTGGTGGTTGACTGTGGGAGTTGATCCTGTAGGTGCAGCAGCAGCAGCAGGTGGTGATGGTGAACTGTTGGGAGTTGATCTGTAGGTGCAGCAGCAGGTGGTGGTGGTAGTGGACTGTGGGGAGTTGGTCCTGTGGGTGCTGCAACAAGAACAGCAACAGCAACAGCAGCAGCAGCATCAGATGGTGGTAGTGGACTGTGGGTGAGTTGATCCTGTGGGTGCAGCAGCAGCAACAACAGAGCAGTAGCAGGTGGTGGTAGTGTACTGTGGGGGGTTGATCCTGATGGTGCAGCAGCAGCAGGTGGTGATGGTGAACTGTGGGGAGATGATCCATATGGTACAGCAGCAACAGCAGGTGGTGGTGGTGGATTGGGGGAGTTGATCCTGTAGGTGCAGCAGCAGGAGCAGGTGGTGGTGGGCTGTGGGTGTTCTGGGTGCAGCAGCTGCAGCAGTGGTGGTAGTGGACTGTGGGAGTTGATCCTGTGGGTGCAACAACAACAACAACAGCAACAGCAGCAGCAGGTGGTGGTAGTGGACTGTGGGTGATTTGATCCTGTGGGTGCAGCAGCAACAACAACAATAAGAGCAGCAGCAGGTGGTGGTGGTTGACTGTGGGGAGTTGATGCTGTAGGTGCAGCAGCAGCAAGAGATGGTGGTGGTGGTGGCCTGTGGGGAGTTGATCCTGTAGCAGCAGCATTGGCAACAGGTGGTGTTGGTTGACTGTGGGAGTTGATGCTGTAGGTGCAACAGCAGCAGGTGGTGATGGTGAACTGTGGGAGTTGATCCTGTAGGTCAGCAGCAGCAGGTGGTGGTAGTAGTGGACTGTGGTGGGGATTAGGTCTGGTGCAGCAACAACAACAATAAAACTGCCAGCAGGTGGTGGTAGTGTACTGTGGGGGGAGTTGATCCTGTGGGTGGTGATGGTGAACTGTGGGGATTGATCCTGTAGGTGCAGCAGCAGCAGGTGGTGGTAGTGGACTGTGGTGGAGTTGATCCTGTAAGTGCAGCAACAACAACAACAAAACAGTAGCAGGTGGTGGTAGTGTACTGTGGGGAGTTGATCCTGTAGGTGCAGCAGCAGCAGCAGGTGGTGATGGTGAACTGGGAGATGATCCTATAGGTACAGCAGCAACAGCAGGTGGTGGTGGTGGATTGGGGGGGGAGTTGGTTTCCTGTGGGTGCAGCAGCAGGCAGGTGGTGGTGGGCTGGTGGAGTTGATTCTGTAGGTGCAGCAGCTGCAGCAGGTGGTGGTAGTGGACTGTGGGGAGTTGATCCTGTGGGTGCTGCAACAACAACAACAACAACAGCAACAGCAGCAGCAGGTGGTGGTGAGTGGACTGTGGGTGATTTGATCCTGTAGGTGCAGCAGCAGCAGCAACAACAATAGAGCAGCAGCAGGTGGTGGTGGTTGACTGTGGGGGAGTTGATTGCTGCAGCAGCAGAGTGGTGGTGAGTGGTGGCCTGTGGGGAGTTGATCCTGTAGCTGCAGCATTAGCAACAGGTGGTGTTGGTTGACTGTGGGAGTTGATGCTGTAGGTGCAACAGCAGCAGGTGGTGATGGTGAACTGTGGGAGTTGATCCTTGGGTGCAGCAGCAGCAGGTGGTGGTAGTGGACTGTGGGTGAGTTGATTTGAGCAGCAACAACAATAAGAGCTGCAGCAGGTGGTGAAATGTGTACTGTGGGGGAGTTGATCCTGTAGGTGCAGCAGCAGACAGCAATAAGAGCTGCAGGTGGTGGTAGTGTGCTGTGGGGGAGTTGATTCTGTAGGTTGCAGCAGGTGGTGATGGTGAACTGTGGGAGTTGATCCTGTGGGTGCAGCAGCAGCAGGTGGTGGTGGTGGACTGTGGGTGAGTTGATCTGTAGGTTCAACGCAACAACAATAAGAGCTGCAGCAGGTGGTGGTAGTGCTGTGGGGGGAGTTGATCCTGTGGGTGCAGCAGCAGGTGGTGGTGGTTGTGGACTGTGAGTTGATCCTGTAGGTGCAGCAACAACAACAATAAGCAGCAGCAAGTGTGGTGAGTGGGCTGTGGGGCAGTTGATTCTGTAGGTGCAGCAGCAGGTGCTGGTGGACTGGAGTTGATCCTGTAGGTGCAGCAACAACAACAACAACATAAGCAGCAGCAGGTGGTGGTGAAGTGATATGGACTGTGGGGCAGTTGATTCTGTAGTGCAGCAACAGCAGGTGGTGGTGGTGGACTGTGGGGAGTTGATTCTGTGGTGCAGTAGCAACAACAGGATGGTGGTGGTGGACTGTGGGGTGTTTGATTCTATAGGTGCAGCAGCAGCTGCTGGTGGTGGACTGTGGAAGAGTTGATCCTGTAGGTGCAGCAGCAGCTGTGGGGTGGTGGTGGACTGTGGGGAGTTGATTCTGTGGGTGCAGCAGCAGGGTGGTGGTGGTGGAGGGGCTGTGGGGTGGTTGATTCTGTAGGTGCAGCTGCAGGATGGTGGTGGTGGACTGTGGGGGGTTGATTCTTTAGGTGCAGCAGCAGCAGCAGGTGGTGGTGGACTGTGGGAGAGGTGATTCTATGCGGTACAGTGGCAGCAGCAAGGTAGTGGGCTGTGGGGTAGTTGATCCTGTAGAATTGCAGCTGCAGGTGGTGGAGCTATGGGGGAGTTGATTCATAGGTGCAACCTTTCAACAGCAGCAGCAACAGCAGGTGGTGTGGTTGAAATTGAGAGTTAGATCCTGCTAGGTGCATGGCAACAGCAGAGTAGGTGGTGATGGACATATAAGGGAGGTAATCCTTTTAAGTGCAGCAGTAGAGGTGAGCAGTGGTGGACTGTGGGGAGTTGATCCTGTAGGTGCAGCAGGTGAGGTAGTGTTGGACTGTGGGAGTTTAGATCCTGTAGGAGCAGCAGCAGGTGGTGGTGGTGGACTGTGGTGGATGTAATCCTGTAGGTGCAACAGCAGGTGGTGGTGAGGTGGACTGTGGTGGAGTTGATCCTGTAGGTGCAGCAGCAGCAGGTCGTCATCATTCAGATGGGGAGGTGATCCTGTAGGTGCAGAACTAGCAACAACAACAACAGCAGCAGCAGCAGCAGCAACAACTTTGTCAGTGGTGGCAGCGCGGCCTGTGGGGGATTGATCCTGTAGGTGCAGTAGCAGGTGGTGGTGGTGGTCTGTGGGGGATGATCCTGTAGCTGCAGCACGGCTAGCAACAGGTGGTGGTGGTTGACTGTGGGGAATTGATGCTGTAGGTGCAGCAGCAGCAGCAACAGCAGTAGGTGGTGGTGTTGAGGTGGACTGTGGGGAGTTGATCCTGTAGCTGCAGCATTAGTAACAGAGTGCTGGTGGTTGACTGTGGGAGATTGATGCTGTAGGTGCAGCAGCAGCATCATAACGACTTAACAACAGCAGCAGAGTGGTGGTAGTGGACTGCCCAGGAGTTGATCCTGGCACGTGCAGCAGCAGCAGCAAGGTGGTGACAGTGGACTTTGGGAGTTGATCCTGTAGGTACACCGCCTTAGCAGGTGGTGGCCAGTGGACTGTGGGTGAGTTGGAAGTCTGTAAGTGGAGCATGGCAACAACACTGCTCAGAACAGACTCACTGTTCATGTCTCTGTGGGGAGTTGATCCTGTAGGTGCAACAGCAGGTGGTGGTGGACTGTGATGGAGTTGATCCTGTGGGTGCAAGCAACAACAACAACAACAACATAAGCAACAGCAGCAGGTGGTGGTAGTAAGCCTCATGGGGCAGATTGATTCCTCCTCAAATTCCTGGCAGCAACAGCAGGTGGTGGTGGTGGACTGTGGGAGTTGATCCTGTAGGTGCAGCAGCAGCAGGTGGTGGTGGTGGACTGTGGGGAGTTGATCCTGTAGGTGCAGCAGCAGGTGGTGGGGTGAGTGTACTGTGGGAGTTGATCTTGGTGCCATGTAGTTGGTGGTGGACTGTGATGGAGTTGATCCTGTGAGTTGGTGTGAGCAGCAGCTGGTGGTGTGTGGACTGTGGGGAGTTGATTCTGTAGGTGCAGCTGCTTAGCATCAGGTGGTGGTGGTGGACTGTGGGGGAGTTGATCCTGTAGGTGCAGCAGCAGCTGCAGGTGGTGTTGGTATACTGTTGGGGGAGTTGATCCTGTAGGTGCAGCAGCAGCTGGGAGGTGGTGGATTGTGGGGGGTGATCCTCTAAGGTGTAGCAGCAACAGCAGGTAGTGTGTGGACTGTGGGAGATGATCCTGTAAGCATGGCAACAGCAGCAGGATGGTGGTGGTGGACTTTGGGAGTTGATCCTGTAGGTGCAGCAGCAGCAGCAGGCGTGTGGTGGACTGTGGGGAGGTGTTCTTGTGGGTGCAGTGGCAGCAGCAGTTGGTGGTGGTGGTGGACTGTGGAGGGTGATCCTTAGGTGCAGCTGCAGAGTGGTGGTGGACTGTGGGGAGTTGATCCTGTAGGTAAAGTAGCAGCAGCAGCAGCAACAACAATAACAGTAGCAGCAGCAGGTGGTGGTGGTGGTCTGTGGGGAGTTGATCCTGTAGGTGCAGCAGCAGGAATGTGGCATCACAGCAGCAGCAGCAGGTGGTGGTGGGTGGACTGTGGGGAGTTGATCCTGTAGGTGCAGAGCAGCAGTAGAACAACAATAACAGTAGCAGCAGCAGGTGGTGGTGGTGGTCTGTGGGAGTGGTGATCCTGTGGAGTGCAGCAGCAGGTGGTGGTGGACTGTGGGGTCGTTGATCCTATAGGTGCAGCTGAGGTGGTGGTGGACTGTGGGGGAGTTGATTCCTGTGCAGCAGCAACAACAGCAGCAGTGAGTGGTGATGGTGGTAGTGGACTGTGGGGAGGTGATCCTGTAGATGCAGCAGCAGCAGGTGATGGTAGGTGGACTGTGGGGGAGTTGATTCTGTGAGTGCAGCAGCAGCAACAGGTACTGTGGGAGTTGATGTGGTAGTGCAGCAGCAACACAGCAAAGGTAGTGAGTGGCACGGCAGCTTGGGAGATCCTGTAGGTGCAGCAGCAGGTGGTGTGTGGTGGCCTGTGGGGAGTTGATCCTGTAGGTGCAGCATTAGCAACAGGTGGTGGTGGTGGTTGACTGTGGGGAGTTGATCCTGTAGGTGCAGCAGCAGCAGCAGCACAGCAACAACAGCAGCAGCAGCAGCATCAGGTGGTGGCAGTGGACTGTGGGGAGTTGATCCTGTAGGTGCAGCAGCAGCAGCAGGTGGTGATGGTGGACTGTGGGGAGTTGATCCTGTAGGTGCTTGGCTGCAGCAACAGCAGCAGCAGCAGCAGCAGGTGGTGGTAGTGGTGTACTGTGGGAGTTGATCCTGTAGGTGCAGCAGCAGTAGCAGGTGGTATTTGGTGGACTGTGGGGGTGATCCTGCTT
>NW_024748359.1:0-10040 GCF_018991925.1 Homarus americanus
ACCCCGGGTCATGTCACTAAAGGGGTGCCCGGCCCTCACACCCCGGGTCATGTCACTGAAAAGGTGCACGGCCCTCACACCACGGGTCATGGACCTAAAGGGGTGCCCGGACCTCACATCCTGGGACATGGGGTTGAAGCGGTTCCTGGTCCTCACACCACGGGTCATGGAGCTGAAGGGGTGCCCGGCCATCACACCCCGATTCATGGCACCGAAAGGGTGCCCGGCCCTCACACACCCCGGTCATGTCACTGAAGGGGTGCACGGCCCTCACACCCCGGGTCATGGACCTAAAGGGGTGCCCGGCCCTCATACCCCGGGTCATGGGGTTGAAGCGGTTCCTGGTCCTCACACCACGGGTCATGGAGCTGAAGGGGTGCCCGGCCATCACACCCCGATTCATGGCACTGAAAGGGTGCCCGGCCCTCACACCCCGGGTCATGGCACTGAATAGGTGCTCGGCCCTCACACTCCGGTTCATAGCTCTGTTGGGGTGCCCGGGCCTCCCACCCCGTTTCATGGCACTTAAGGGGTGCCCGGCCCTCACACCCCGGCTCATGGCACTTAAGGGGTGTCCGCCCCTGACGCCATGGTTCATGTCACTGAAGGGGTGCCCGGCCCTCACACCCCGGGTCATGGCACTGAAGCGGTGCCCGGCCGTCACACCCCTGGCCATGGCACTGAAGGTATGCCCAGCCCTCACACCCATGGTCATAGAGCTAAACGAGTGCCTGGCCCTCACCCACCGGGTCGCCCTATCATTAGAGGTGCCCGTCCTCACACCCAGGGGTCATATCACTGAAAAAATGCCCGGCCCTCACACCCAGGGTCATAGCTCTGAAGGGGTGCCCACGGCCTCATACTACAGCTCACTGGCACTCAAAGGTGCCCGGCCTCACACCCATGTCGCCATGAAGGGGTGCCCGGCCCTCACACTCTGGTTCATAGCTCTGTAGGGGTGCCCCGCCCTCACACCCCGTTTCATGGCACTAACGGGGTGCCCGGCCCTCACATCCCGGCTGATGGCACTGAAGGGTTGCCCGGCCCTGACGCCCCGGGTCATGTCACTGAAGAGGTGCCCGGCCCTCACACCATTATTCATGACACTGAAGGGGTGACCGGCCCTCACACCCTGGTTCATGGCACTGAAAAGGGTGCGGCCCACCTCCCCTGCAGTTCATGACACTGAAGGGGTGCCCGGCCCTCACACTCCAGGTCATGGTGCTGGAGGGGTGCCTGGCCCTCACACCCTGGGTCATGTCACTAATGGGGTGACCCGCCCTCACACCCCGGGTCATATCACTGAAGGGGTTCACGGCCCTCACACCCCGGGTTATGGACCTAAAGGGTTGCCCGGCCCTGACGCCCCGGGTCATGTCACTGAAGGGGTGCCCGGCCCTCACACCCCTATTCATGGCACTGAAGGGGTGCACGGCCCTCACACCCCGGTTCACAGCACTGTAAGGGTGCCCGGCCTTCACACCCCGTTTCAACGCACTGAAAGGGTGCCCGGCCGTCACACACCGTTTCATGACACTGAAAGGGTGCCCGGCCCTCACACCCCGGGTCATGGCACTGAAAGGGTGCACGGCCCTCACACCCCGGGTCATGGACCTAAAGGGGTGCCTGGCCCTCACACCACGGGTCATGGGGTTGAAGCGGTTCCCGGCCCTCACACCCCGGGTCATGGTGCTGGAGTGGTGCCTGGCCCTCAGACCCCGGATCATGTCACTGAAGGGGTGCCCGGCCCTCACACCCCGGGTCATGGCACTGAAGGGGTGCACGGCCATCACACACCGATTCATGGCACTGAATGGGAGCCCAGCCCTCACACCCCGGGTCATGGCACTGAAGGGGTGCCCGGTCTTCACACCCCGGGTCATGATCCTGAAGGGGTGCCCGGCCCCTCACCCCGGGTCAAGTCACTAAAGAGTGCCCGGCCTCCACCCTGTTCATGGCACTGAAGGGGTGCCCGGCCATCTGCAGTTCATATTACTGAAGGGGTGCCAGCCTCACACCTAGTCATAGAGCTAAGCAGTGCCACGGCCTCACCCCCGGTCGCCTTATCATTGAAGGGGTGCCAGCCCTCACAGGTTATATCACTGAAAAATGCCCGGCCCTCACACGGGTCATAGCTCCACCAGGCGTGCCCGGCCCCTCATACCAGGTCATAGCACTGAAAAAGGTGCCCGGCCCTCACCCCCCGTGTCATGTGAAGGAGTGCCAGCCTCACACTCTGGTTCACTTAAGCTCTGGCCAAGGTGCCCGGCCTCACATCCCGGCTCATGGCACTGAATAGTTTGCCCGGCACTGACGTCCCGGGTGCATGTCACCTGAAGAGGTGCGGCCTCCACACGGGTCATGGATCTAAGGGATGCCCGGCCCTCACACCCCTGGTAATGGGGTTGAAGCGGTTCCTGGTCCTCACACCCCGGTTCACAGCAATGTAGGGGTGCCCGGCCTTCACACCCCGATTCATGGCACTGAAAGGGTGCCCGGCCCTCACATCCCCGGTTCATGGCACTGAAGGGGTGCCCGGCTATCACACACCGATTCATGGCACTGAAGGGGTGCGCGGCCCTCACACCGCGGGTCATGGACCTAAAGGGGTGCCCGGACTTCACCCTACGGGTTATGGGGTTGAAGCGGTTCCCGACCCTCACACCCCGGGTCATGGTGCTGGAGGGGTGCCCGGCCCTCACACCCCGGGTCATGTCACTAACGGGGTGCCCGGCCCTCACAACCCGGGTCATGTCACTGAAGGGGTTCACGGCCCTCACACCCCGGGTCATGGCACTGAAGGGGTGCCTGGCCCTCACACCCCGGGTCATGGCACTGAAGGGGTGCCTGGCCCTCACACCCCGGGTCATGGCACTGAAGGGGTGCACGGCCCTCACACCGCGGGTCATGGACCTAAAGGGGTGCCCGGACCTCACACCCCGGGTAATGGGGTTGAAGCGGTTCCTGGTCCTCACACCACGGTTCATGGACCTAAAGGGGTGCCCGGCCCTCACACCTCGGGTAATGGGGTAGAAGCGGTTCCCGGTCCTCACCCCATGGGTCATGGAGCTGAAGGGGTGCCCGGCTATCACACCCCGATTCATGGCACTGAAAGGGTGCCCGGCCCTCAAACCCTGGGTCATGGCACTGAATAGGTGCTCGGCCCTCACACCCCGGTTCATAGCTCTGTAGGGGTGCCCGGGCCTCCCACCCCGTTTCATGGCACTTAAGGGGTGCCCGGCACTCACACCCCGGCTCATGGCACTGAAGGGGTGTCCGGCCCTCACACCCCGGGTCATGGCACTGAAGCGGTGCCCGGCCGTCACACCCCTGGCCATGGCACTGAAGGTATGCCCGGCCGTCACACCCATGGCCATGGCACTGAAGGTATGCCCGGCCCTCACACCCCTGGTCATAGAGCTAAACGAGTGCCCGGCCCTCACCCCCCGGGTCATGGCACTGAAGGAGGGACCGGCCCTCACCCTCCGGGACATGGCACTGAAGGAGTGACCGGCCCTCACACCCCGGGTCATGGCACTGAAGGTATGCCCGGCCCTGACACCCGTGGTCATAGAGCTAAACGAGTGCCCGGCCCTCACCCCCCGGGTCATATCATTGAAGGGGTGCCCATCCCTCACACCCAGGGTCATATCACTGAAAAAATGCCCGGCCCTCACAGTCATGGCACTGAAGCGGTGCCCGGCCGTCACACCCTAGCCATGGCACTGAAGGTGCCCGGCCCTCACACCCCTGGTCATAGAGCTAAACGAGTGCCCGGCCCTCACCCCCCGGCACTGTCATGGCACTGGAAGGGGTGACCGGCCTCACCCCGGGTCATGGCACTGAAGGTATGCCCGGCCCTCACACCCATGGTCATAGAGCTAAACGAGTGCACGGCCCTCACCCCCCGGGTCATATCATTGAAGGGGTGCCCGTCCCTCACACCCCGGGGTCATAGCGCTGAAGGCGTGCCCGTCCCTCATTCCCCGGGTCATGGCACTGAAAAGGTGCCTGTTTCTCACACCCCGTGTCATGTGAAGGGGTGCCCGGCCCTCACACTCTGGTTCATAGCTCTGTAGGGGTGCCCCGCCCTCACACCCGTTTCATGGCACTAAAGGGGTGCCCGGCCCTCACATCACGGCTCATTGCACTGTAGGGTTGCCCGGCCTTCACACCCTTATTCATGGCACTGAAGGGGTGACCGGCCCTCACATCCCGGTTCACAGCACTGTAGGGGTGCCCGGCCTTCACACCCCGATTCATGGCACTAAAAGGGTGCCCGGCCCTCAAACCCCAGTTCATGACACTGAAGGGGTGCCCGGCCCTCACACTCCGGGTCATGGTGCTGGAGGGGTGCCCGGACATCACCCTACGGGTCTGGGGTTGAAGCGGTTCCCGACCCTCACACCCCGGGTCATGGTGCTGGAGGGGTGCCCGGCCCTCACACCCCGGGTCATGTCAATAAAGGGGTGCCCGGCCCTCACATCCCGGGTCATATCACTGAAGGGGCTCACGGCCCTCACACCCTGGGTCATGGACCTAAAGGGGTGCACGGCCCTCACACCCCGGGTCATGGACCTAAAGGGTTGCCCGGCCCAGACGCCACGGGTCATGTCACTGAAGGGGTGCCCGGCCCTCATACCCCAATTCATTGCACTGAAGGGGTGCCTGGCCCTCACACCCCGGTTCACAGCAGTGTAGGGCTGCCGGGCCTTCATACCCCGTTTCATCGCACTGAAAGGGTGCCCGGCCCTCACACCCCGTTTCATGACACTGAAGGGGTTCCCGGCCCTCACACCCCGGGTCATGGCACTGAAAGTGTGCACGGCCCTCACACCCCGGGTCATGGTGCTAATGGGGTGCCTGGCCCTTTCACCCCGGGTCATGGGGTTGAGCGGTTCAGCTCTCACACCCGGGTCATGGTGCTGGAGGGTGCCCGGCCTCACACCCGGGTCATGTCACTGAAGGGGGTGCCAGCCCCTCACACCCCAGGTCACGGGCACTGAAGGGGGTGCCTGGCCCTCTACACCCGGGTCATGGTGCTGAAGGGTGCCCAGCTTTCACACCCCGATTCGCCCAGCACTGAAAGGTCCCAGCCCTCACAATCCGGATCATGGACCTAAAGGGGTGAACAGCCCTCACACCACGGATCATGGGGTTGAAGCGGTTCCCGGCCCTCACACCCCGGGTCATGGTGCTGGAGGGGTGCCCGTCCCTCACACCCCGGGTCATGGCACTGCAGGAGTGCCTGGCCCTCACACCCCGGGTCATGGAGCTGAAGGGATGCCCGGCTTTCACACCATGATTCATGGCACTGAAAGGGTCCCGGCCCTCAAACCCCGGGTCATGGTGTCTGAGGGGTTCCTGGCCCTCACACCCAGGGTCATGTCACTAAAGGGGTGCCCGCCCCTCACACCCCGGGACATGGGGTTGCAGCGGTTCCCGGCCCTCACACCCCGGGTTATGGTGCTGATGGGGTGCCCGGCCCTCACAACCCGATTCTTGGCACTGAAATCGAGCCCGGCCCTTACACCCTGGATCATGGTTCTGAAGGGGTGCAGGGCCCTCACACCCCGGGTTATGGCACTGAAGGTGTGCCCGAACCTCACACCACGGGTCATGGTGCTGGAGGTGTGCACGAACCTCACACCCAGGGTCATGTCACTGAAAGGGTGTCCGGCCCTCAAACCCCGGGTCATGTCACTGAAGGGGTGCCCGACCCTCACACCCAGGGTCATGGCACTGAAGGGGTTCCCGGCCCTCACACCCCGAGTCATAGTTCTGGAGGGGTGCCCGGCCCTCACACCCCGGGTCATGTCACTGAAAGGGTGCCCGGCCCTCATCCCGGGTCATGTCAATGAAAGGGTGCCCAGCTCTCACACCCCCGGTGATTTCACTGAAGGGGTGCCTGGCCATCACACCCAGGGTAATGGTACTGAAGGGGTGCCCCGCCCTCACACCCCGGGTCATGGTGCTAATGGGGTGCCTGGCCCTTACACCCCGGGTCATGTGAAGAGGTGCCCGGCCCTCACACCCCGGTTCATAACACTGTAGGGGTGCCCTGCCCCCACACCCCGGCTCGTGTCACTTGTGGGGTGCCCGGCGCTCACACCCCGGGTCATGGTGCTGGAGGGGTGACAGGCCCTCACACCCCAGGTCATGGTGCTGGAGGGGTGCCCGCCCCTCACACCCCGGGTCATGTCACTGGAGAGGTGCACGGCCCTCACACCCCGGGTCATGGACCTAAAGGGGTGCCCGGACCTCACACCCTGGGTCATGGGGTTGAAGCGGTTCCTGGTCTTCACACCACCGGTCATGGAGCTGAAGGGGTGCTCCGCCATCACACCCCGATTCATGGGACTGAAAGGGTGCCGGGCCCTCATACCCCGGGTCATGGCACTGAATAGGTGCTAGGTCCTCACACCCCGGTTCATAGCTCTGTCGGGGTGCCCGGGCCTCCCACCCCGTTTCATGGCACTTAAGGGGTGCCCGGCCCTCACACCCCGGCTCATGGCACTGAAGGGGTGTCCGGCCCTGACGCCCTGTGTCATGTCACTGAAGGGGTGCCCGGCCCTCACACCCCGGGTCATGGCACTGAAGCGGTGCCCGGCCGTCACACCCCTGGCCATGGCACTGAAGGTATGCCCGTCCCTCACACCCCTGGTCATAGAGCTAAACGAGTGCCCGACCCTCTCCTCCCGGGTCATGGCACTGAAGGAGGGACCGGCCCTCACACCCTGGCCATGGCATGAAGGAGTGACCGGCCCACACCCGGCACTGAAGGTATGCCCGGCCCTCAGAACTGGTCATAGAGCAACAAGTGCCTGGCACTCTCCTCCCGGGTCATAGCTCTGAAGGCGTGCCCGGCCCTCATACCCCGGTCATGGCACTGAAAAGGTGCCCGGCCCTCACACCCCGTGTCAGTGAAGGGGTGCCCGGCCCTCACACTCTGGTTCATAGCTCTGTAGGGGTGCCCGGCCCTCACACCCCGTTTCATGGCACTAAAGGGGTGCCCGGCCCTCACATCCCGGCTCATGGCACTGAAGGGTTGCCCGGCCCTGACGCCCAGGGTCATGTCACTGAAGGGGTGCCCGGCCCTCACACCCCTATTCATGGCACTGAAGGGGTGACCGGCTCCCACACCCCGGTTCATAGCACTGTAGGGGTGCCCGGCCTTCACACCGCGATTCATGGCACTGAAAGGGTGCCCGGCCCTCACACCCCGGTTCATGACACTAAAGGGGTGCCCGGCCCTCACACCCCGGGTCATGTCACTGAAGGGGTTCACGGCCCTCACACCCCGGGTCATGGACCTAAAGGGGTGCATGGCCCTCACACCAAGGAACATGGACCTAAAGGGATGCCCGGCCCTGACGCCCCGGGTCATGTCACTGAAGGGGTGCCCGGCCCTCACACCCCTATTCATGGCACTGAAGGGGTGCACGGCCCTCACACCCCGGTTCACAGCACTGTAGGGTTGCCCGGCCTTCACACCCCGTTTCATCGCACTGAAAGGGTGCCGGGACCTCACACCCCGTTTCATGACACTGAAAGTGTGCCCGGCCCTCACACCCCGGGTCATGGCACTGAAAGGGTGAACGGCCCTCACACCCCGGGTCATGGACCTAAAGGGGTGCCCGGCCCTCACACCACGGATCATGGGGTTGACGCGGTTCCCGGCCCTCACACCCCGGATCATGGTGCTAGAGAATGCCCGGCCCTCACACCCCGGGTCATGTCACTGAAGGGGTGCCCGGCCCTCACACCCCGGGTCACGGCACTGAAGGGGTGCCTGGCCCTCACACCCCGGGTCATGGTGCTGAAGGGGTGCCCGGCTTTCACACCCCGATTCATGGCACTGAAAGGGTCCCCTTCCCTCACACCCAGGGTCATGGCACTTAAAGGGTGCACGGCCCTCACACCCCGGGTCATGGACCTAAAGGGGTGTCCGACCCTCACACCACGGATCATGGGGTTGAAGCGGTTCCCGGCTAATAAACCCCGGGTCAGGGTGCTGGAGGGGTGCCCGGCCCTCACACCCCAGTTCATGTCACTGAAGGGGTGCCCGGCCCTCACACCCCGGGTCATGGCACTGAAGGGGTGCCTGGCCCTCACACCCCTGGTCATGGTGCTGAAGGGGTTCCCGGCTTTCACACCCCGATTCCTGGCACTGAAGGGGTGCCCGGCCCTCACACCTCGGGTCATGGTGCCTGAGGGGTGCCCGGCCCTCACACCCCGGGTCATGGGGTTGAAGCGGTTCCCTGCCATCACACCCCGGGTCATGGTGCTGATGGGGTTCCTGGCCCTCACACCCCGATTCTTGGCACTGAAATCGAGCCCGGCCATAACACTCTGGGTAATGGTGCTGAAGGGGTGCCCGGCCCTCACACCCCGATTCATTTCACTGAAGTGGTGCCGGACCCTCACACCCCGGATCATGTGAAGGGGTGCCCGGCCCTCACACCCCAGTTCGCAGCACTGTAGGGGTGCCCGGACCTCACACCCCGTTTCATGGCACTGAAAGGGTGCCGGGCCCTCACACCCCGGCTCATGACACTGAAGGGGTGCCCGGCCCTCACACCCCGGGTCATGGCACTCAAGGGGTGCCTGGCCCTCACACCCCGGGTCATGGTGCTGAAGGGATGCTCGGCTTTCACACCACGGGTCATGGGGTTGAAACGGTTCCCGGCCCTCACACCCCGGGTCATGGTTGTGGAGGGGTGCCCGTCCCTCACACCCAGGGTCATGGCACTGCAGGGGTGCCTGGCCCTCACACCCCGGGTCATGGTGCTGAAGGGATGCCCGGCTTTCACACCCCGATTCATGGCACTGAAAGGGTCCCGGCCCTCAAACCCCGGGTCATGGTGTCTGAGGGGTTCCCGTCCCTCACACCCCGGGTCATGTCACTAAAGGGGTGCCCTGCCCTCACACCCCGGGACATGGGGTTGCAGCGGTTCCCGGCCCTCACACCCCGGGTTATGGTGCTGATGTGGTGCCCGGCCCTCACACCCCGATTCTTGGCACTGAAATCGAGCCCGACCCTTACACCCTGGATCATGGTGCTGAAGGGGTGCCCGGCCCTCACACCCCGGGTCATGGCACTGAAGGTGTGCCCGAACCTCACACCCCGGGTCATGGTGCTGGAGGTGTGCCCGAACCTCACAACCGGGTTATGTCACTGAAAGGGTGTCCGCCCTCAAACCGCTGGTTGCGTCACTGAAGGGGTGCTCCGCCCTCACACCCCGGGTCATGGCACTGAAGGGGTTCCCGGCCCTCAAGCACCTCCCGGGCCGGTTCTGCGTGCCCACCACAATCTCCGGGTCATGTCACTGAAAGGGTGCCCGGCCCTCATCCCGGGTCATGTCAATGAAGGGGTGCCCAGCTCTCACACCCCCGGTGATTTCACTGAAGGGGTGCCTGGCCATCACACCCCGGGTCATGGTACTGAAGGGGTGCCCCGCCCTCACACCCCGGGTCATGGTGCTAATGGGGTGTCTGGCCCTTACACCCCGGGTCATGTGAAGAGGTGCCCGGCCCTCACACCCCGGTTCATAACACTGTAGGGGTGCCCTGCCCCCAAACCCCGGCTCATGTCAATTATGGGGTGCCCGGCGCTCACACCCCGGGTCATGGTGTTGGAGGGGTGCCCGGCCTTGACACCCCGGGTCAAGTGAAGGGGTGCCCGGCCCTGACACCCCGGGTCAAGTGAAGGGGTGCCCGGACCACACACCCTTTTTTCAACTCACTGTATGGGTGCCCGGCACTCAAACCCCGTTTCATGGCATTTAAGGGTGCCCATCCCTCACAACCAGGTTAATGACACTGAAAGGTTGCCCGGCCCTCACACCCCAGGTCATGTCACTGAAGGGATGCCCGGCCCTCACACCCCGGGTCATGGCACTGAAGGGGAGCCCGGCCGTCACACCCCGGTTCATGACACTGAAGGGGTGCCCGGCCCTCACACTCCGCCTCATGGTGCTGGAAGGGTGCCCGGCCTTCACACCCAGGGTCATGTCACTGAAGGGGTGCCTGGCCCTCTC